>NW_025110715.1:821207-854750 GCF_011392965.1 Frieseomelitta varia
TTTTTTAAGGGAAAATAAAATGAATGCATCAAATATTGGAAATAGAGGGAAATTTCAATGGTGAAATAAGTGGCTCCTTTTTGCAAGGACGGAACTGGGACGCGCATGAAATCGATGCATAATTATTTTACAGTTGATTAAAATGGAACGCATAACGAATTTAAAGTGACGTAAAGGTTGACGACGCGCATAACTGGGTTAAAGTATCGCGCGTCAGTTTCCAACAGTTAACAACATGATTAGACGTGTGTAACTAAATCGTATTTAATTATTTTAATCGCGAGAGATGAGAATTAAAATCACACCGTGAACAGCGAGCGAGCCACGAAAAGTCAATGTTACAAACCATTTATTATCTATATTATCTAAAAAATAAAATAAGAACATTTCAACTGTGCGTACAAAAAGTATTCGTACTACATTGTCGTTGTATAGTCAATTATATCGCCAACGGGGGATCGTCGTGAGACAAATCTAACGGTCTAACGATTATAACGTCTAGACTACGAATTTTTGTACATTTACGGAAGATCCAAAAATACAAAAAAAAATTCACGTAACACGCAAAAATGTATAAAATATCAAAAATAGAGTGTTTATTGTAATATTTAATAGCGGAAACACATGTGTATATATATATATATATATACATACTAGGTTGATAAAAGTTTGAAATTACGATCTATCAATATCGTATTCAACTCCACTGACAGTTCATACGAGCGGATACGACCGAGAGGTTTTCAAATTTTATTCCTTTCGTTCTTTCACCAGCTACCCGTTCGTTACCAATGACCGTGGCCAGTGTGGATTCCACCGAAACCAGTCCCGTGGGTAGTAATTTTGCCAGAGGGGCCAGCGATTACCACAGAGCCGGCATGGGGGCCGGATACAGCGGCGCTTCCGGAATGTGGACCAGAAAGGACAGCGCCATGGGACGCTGGACCAGCGAGAATCGCACCATGCGATGCTGGTCCGGCAATTACCACTCCGTGACTACCGTGTCCTGCGTATCCAGCGTATCCGGGATATCCGGCGTAACCGTAGGCTGGACTGGCGTATCCTAGACCTAAAAGTCGAGACGTTTCGTAAGGAACAGGTAAATATTCAATATTTATAACATACTAATTTCTTAATGGTGGTAATGGTTATAGACCTTCGAAAGCGATGTTTGTTCACGTCACTCGCGAGATCATACGATGTACCATTTCTGTGCTTTCTGTTCTCTAAATTTGCAATGAAATTTAACTGTAGTAATTCGGAGAAATTATCTCTTTCAAAAATTTCTTTCAAAAATTTCTATCATGATTTGTGTTAATTGGAGTTGAAAAGATAATTGATATTCAATTCGTCGTATATGAATATACAAAGTACAGAAATACAGAAAACGAAAGGTATAGTATAATATATTTATCTGTTTCGTATGTTAATCAAGTACAGTGTTTCGAGATAAAGGGATTAATGTCAAGTGAGTCAAAGTTATTTATTACGTTTAATCGAGTACGGGCTATTCTTACTTATTCTATTTTAATTTGAATTTGAATCGTGGATTTTTATGTATCTTTTTTTACATAATAGAGAAATGCAAAATTATACAAAATGAGAATAAAGTACCAGTTTGCAAAAAATTTTTAAATGGTCATTAAAATATTAATCCACGATTAAAGCACGCAGATCTGAAGTTGAATCGTTCCATCAAAGTCCGCAAAATGAAATACGCAAAATTTAACATATATTGTAATATATCATATACAATTTAATTATATTACGTAAATATTCGCCCAATACGATTAAAGGGAAAGTGATCTAGAAAATCTGAAAAAAAATTAATTAATAGCAATATGAAATGATACAGTCACTCACCGACTCCACCGTCGTAGGGACCACCATAACCCTCCACGTGAGCTGGTCCAGCGACAGAAGCAGTAACAACGGCAGAGCCAGCAACAGCACCGGAGACATGAACCGGTCCAGCGATGGATCCAGAAAGCTTAGCTGGTCCTATGGAAGGAGCAGCCACCACAGTTGCTCCGAGATGAGGTCCAGCAACACTGGTTGGACCTAGAGCTGGTCCAGCGAGCGCCACACCGTGGCTGTATCCGAGATGACCTCCGTAATGTCCACCATGGTATCCACCGTAAATGGCTTCCCGGCGCAGTCGTGGTGCAGCTGCCACGAAGGCGAACAAAGTTCCCAGAATCAACTGGATATTCCAAAATTAATCGTAAGTTATCTCCAAATTTATACATTTATAAATTAGTGAACGATTTTGTTTAGCTGTTGGTATTGGTGTCAAAGCAGGAAAGTTAGTTCTACGTTCAATTTCTCATATCCACGCTATGAAACTTGAAGAAGTTCTTGAATAATCTTACTAGAATATTGATTTTTAATCAAACGTTAGTCTAAACTGCAAAAGTTTCCCGAAGTGGAGCACGTGGATATATAGCGTAGGTTTACTTCAATTCTGAAATTAATAAAGATTCGATGTTTAAAATTTGACGCTGTTGTGAACACGCGAGACGTAGAGTGTAATTAAATTTAATCCAGTTGAATTTGCACTAGAATATATTTGGTAAATTTGAATTTTTGAATTATTGTATCAAGAGTTTTATTTTGAGTTGCAATAGCTTTCGAAATAACACGCGCAGAATATAGAGTATGATCAAATTTAATCTACTTAAATTTTCAAATTATTCTATTTAGATCTTTCACCTTTAACCAGATTTTGAACGTTCACGAAGCGTTCAAATGTAATTGTTTCATTTAAGTTTCTTGGATCTCTCCAGTTACTTGAAATTCCCAAATTATTCAATCGAAATCTAACCTGCGAAATCCAATTTAAATGTGATTTCGAACTACAAAACTTTTGAAATTGAGAACGTCAGATAGAAAATACAGCCAAGTCTAGTGAAAGTTTCAAATTATTCCATTACGATCCGATTTTCAAAGTCAAACGTAACTTCCTTTGACAAGCTTCTAAGACAAAACACGCAGATACATTTAAACTAGGCGTTCAACTGAAATTTAAAATCTCTTCCATCCTCGCTGAAACTTCACCGTTTCTAAACATTATCAATAGCCTATCTTCGATCGTTGATAATTTCGAACCGCGACTAGCCACGACTGTACAAAATGCACGTTCACCAAACTTGAGTGAGATCGAACTTCTCTGGCGGTCCCACGCGGTGAGAAATCCATCCACTGTTCCGATATTCCGACGTTCCGCGGAATACTTACGAAGGCCTTCATCTTGCCGACCGACCGATTGCTGAGTGTGCCCACGGACGACTTGGTCGGACTTTATATACCACTCTAGGATCCCGACCGCGCCCCTGGTTGATCCCTTCAAATCATATCCGTTGATGGTGCAGCCACAGCCATTGTGCAAGAAGGTCAGCATCCGGCACACCCACCCTCAGGATGCTGGAGACCCTTGACTGACCTTCGACGATCATTCATTGTGAAACGATCGCTTCCACTGCGGGAAGCAGATTTTCTCTTCTCTTCTATTTGTATCGTTGTTTGGCTCTCGTCAGCGAATCAACGTGTCACCACAATTTAAACGATCTGAACTTAGGAATATATTCAACGCGAATAATATTATTAGGAAATATATTTAACGCGAATAATATTAGAAAACGAATATACGCAATATTATAAAGTTATGATTAAACATTAATTTAAATTAATGTAATGTAGTTATATAATTATTATAAGGTTTAATTTAAATTAAATCTTATAATACTATTTGTCGGGGGTGAAAATCTGAAAATATCAGAAACGTATTAATGATTAAATGAATATAAAATAAACTACGATATATGTACAATATATATTATACATTAATAATATATGTACAATATCCTAATAATATATGTACGGGATCCTAGAGTGGTAATATATGTACAATATATATTATACATTAATAATAATGTGTTAAAGTACGTGCATTACATTTTGATACATGTGTACGATAAAAATTGTACGGATTGAATCATGTAAATGTTAATTAAATGTGTATCTAATCCTTAGCTAGAATTGTTGGACTTTTGGAGCCATAGCAATTAAAACTTTTATATTATTTGACTTTAGAATTCTTTACTTGATTTAACGTTACAGTTTCTCTCGTATGAATTCCTATTTTTTTTTGAATATTTTAATATTTGCGTGTTATTACCGGGATAGAATGATATGGTTATCAACAATAATATTACACTCGAATATTGAGATATTTAAAAAATATTAAATAAGATTCACACAAAGAGAGGAAAAGTAGAAGTTCACATTACTGATTAATATCAAATGTAAAATGAAATCAAATGCCTAAAATTTTAGTGAAAGGACAATTCGTTTACAACTCAGTACCATTTAACTCTGGTTCTTTGTGTCATTTTCGATCTACTTGTATTTCTCTAAAAACTGAAAAGAATCTCAGGTTTCTCAACAAAATGTGAAAGAATACTTGTTGAACGTCCGAATCGTCCGAATTCTAACATCTTAAAAAATAATGAAACCTTATCTGCTAAATTGAAAGACAGATATACAAAAAATTCGAGGATCGCAGCAGAGTTTGAGGATTGAATACAAGCGAAACAGAAACTCTCTACTCTATTCGAAACGACGTAATTTATCTGTCGACTAACCTTAGTATAACCGCAACCTTAATAGGCGAAAACACTCGGTGAATGAAGATCGATTCACCGATCGAGTCACGACTCGACTCGAAAATCGATCGCCGCGTAGAATGTAAAATAGATTTGTCGTCTTCCCGTCACGATCCCTTTTTACGGCGCGGAACTTCGGACTAACTAGAAGGGTTAGGTTTGGGTTAGGTTTCTCAAACGGAACTTTTGGTATTCGTTCGGTGTGACCCCCTTTGTGTCGAGGGCGAACTTCGATCGTTCTTCGTTGCGCGTTGCAATGGGATCAGGCATTCCGTGAGAACCTTTCGTCTTCGTGAATCTCGCGTCGGTTCGATCGTTCGTTCGACTGGCAAAGCGAGCTCGTTTCATTAAACGCCCGAGCCTGGAACGAATCGAGCTCGGTTTCGAAGAAAAAGGAAAACTCATTCGTTTCCTTCAACGCGGATGAAGTTTCGTGGAAGATGAAAGTGTGTCTCCTTCGTTGGAGAGATAAATGGCCACGTTCGACATCGACGCCACGTTCGGGGAACAAAGGGATCGATTAGGCGGATACGAAAGCGTTGTAATTAGCGTAATTTGCGATTTCTTCAGCGATAAATGGAGGGGGGGGGGGAGGGCGGGGAGGCGAATAACAGGTAACCGTTGCCGAGCAGGCGTGATCTTCAACCTACGGTATAATTGGCCTGAATGTTTCAAGCGCACCGACGATTATCGACTTATTGCGTCAATTAGTCTTTTCCTTTTCGCGTGTCCACTACCAGCTTCATAAATTAGGAAATAATACGAAACTTGCGAAAGGGTTCTATTTATCTCTGACTTCGCATCGAATTCTTCGAATCTCCTCGAATCCTTCGATTAATTTGTGGAATTTGCCGATTAACCCGTAATCCCCGAAAATAAGAAAAATGTTGGGCAGTTTGTTAAGTCAATCAGTCTCTCTTGTTTTGCATCTTTATGTCACATTTACGATGTGAATTAAGTAACAAACTGCTTCGAATTTTTCTTATTAATTCGTCGTATCCTCGATCGGAAAACAATGGATTGTTTTTTAATCAGTTTGTCTCTGGTTTTACATCGTGTTTGCAAGTTCCAACAGTAAATAACATACAGCTTACGAATGATTTTATTCTATTTACCAATAGAATGTGAAGCTTGATATATTCATTTAGAGAAATTTCGAAATACGTGTGAGAACCTCCGAGATACTCTTTTAATTATTTTCATAAACGTTCGTAGAATGAAATTGAAAATTTCTTTTCGAATTCCTTTAAAGTTCATCGACTAAATCTCTCGCCGATCTTTTCCAATTTTCTAACTCTATAGTAATTCCCCAGTCAGACAATTATAGTCGATTGATCTCTCATTTACCATCATACCATCAATCCTACGTACTGAAAAATGAAGAAACAACATTCTACTTACGAAAGATTCTGTCATATTCAACAGAATTAAATCGCCTACTCAAATTCTTCGAGCAACTCACAGATCACTCTTTACTATTGATCACAGACACGTAGACAATCTCTCCTAATCGCATGTTTCCCAGTCGAAAAATTACAGACAGCCAATCGCGCCAATTAGTCCCGCAGATCCTACAGCGTGAATTAAGAGATAATGTGCAACGTGGAAAAGATTTAAAAAAAAAAAAACGCATGAAAAATTAATTTCTATTAAAAATGATCATAATTACATTTACAACGAACAAAGCTGGCCAGAACAGGGTTCGTTCGTTGATCGTTGATTGCACAAGTCTTTGGTTAAGAAATGTCCCGAAGTCACGAGGCAGCGCGCCACTTGCAGAAGATTTTGTCACGTTGAATCATCTCTTCGGGGGTTCCTCGAATAATTTGCGTGTAATTGTTCGATCGAACTCTCGATCTCTCTTTCTCTCTTCTAATCGTACGAAAAACGGTGGGCGATTAGCCGCGTCATCCTCGCCGGATGAGGCAACCGATCGGCAACAAGTCGAGGCTCCATTCCACGGGTGGGAAAGAGTCACGTTCTCAGGGATTAATACGGTTTCCTCGCGGACGCCTGCACAGACGATGCTTACGGAGCGTGAGCGTGTCGAAGCGAACGTGACCTTTATGACTCGTGATGGTCGCGGAGAAAGATGCGATCTTCGCTGCTCCAATTATCGCGCGCCGATCGATACACCGTGATTTTGTGATTCACCTCGGAATTGGTCCACGCTTCGTGCACCCGCAGACCGCGATGTTTCGGTGCATCGCTACATAACCGATGGCCGCTTCACGATGTTTCCGCGGGCAACCCGTGTGAACCGGCTCCTCTGTTCGTCGTTGTCCTAAGACTCGTTGAGTATGCGGGTGAAGCAATATCAGTCATTGGGTTCTTAAAACATTGCTACGCGAATATTAAAGTACTCTTCAACACGTGAAAAATTGATTCTGTCCGTTCGATAATTTTAATTTCGTTGCAGAGTGGAGTGATTAATTAATATTGATTTTTTTCTTCGACTGACGACTTTGTTAGTCTTCGCGTTCGCTCCATTGTTATATAGAAGGTTCGTAGAGAAAACTCGTCAATTATTCTTTATAACGTTTACAGTTTCTCACGAATGTATTCGAACAAATTTAAGATTCGGTTAAATTTGATACAAATCGAAAGGAACTGCAAGATACTTGATACAGATGTGCTATGTTCGAATCATTTTTAACACCAAATCAATTTGTAATTTTTCGTAAAAATATTCAATATTTAGCAGTATTTTTAAATACGTGTGAATGAACATTTGTGTTATTCATTACTTAATTAATATAATTAATTATAATCTAATTAATGTTCCAACTATTCTTACACACAAATATTCCACAATACTCTAAATATTCCAAAAAGAATATATTGTAATATAAATATAGTATAATTTATACAAAATTATAAAATTTTCATTTCTCTGATACGAGTTTTATATTTAATCGTTAATCTTAGTTTTTTCAATATTTATTACATGTTCAAAGTGGCTCATTCATGGGACATTTTACTAAATATGCTTGCAACGAATATATCTTGTGGTTCCTACATACAGTCCTCATACTTCTATATCACATAACGTTAGAATTCTTCTTTGGTAAGTGTTCGAATACTTCACCACTGGTGTGACTAATTTAATTATCACGGAACTCTGTACCTCGAACGATCTGTTCGGCACGATCTCTTCGTACACCCAGCCATCTAAATTGAAATCAGAAACTTCCCTAAATTACCACCACTCTAGTTCTACGTTTATTAAACCGAGGTAACCTTTAAACGCGCCACTCCGCCATAAATATTCTCTTTGTGTTCGAGCAAGCATCTCGTGAATTCTCACGCTATCCGAATCATTTGAATATTTATATTTGTCGTCGCTGTTGAAAAAAACACACTACCTATATATTCTACTATAGATTCTACGCTGTGGAAGGCACGTAATTGATCTGGATATTCGACACAGGGACGATTCGCGTGGCGTGGCACTTGAAATTTGTAGCCGCGCGAAGCGATCGAGGAGGAACGGCCGGGATTGTGAGCGATCAATGCTAATGGTGAGACTGACATTTGCAGTCATTGTCTGCGCCACGATGCGGACGCAATGCATCGAGATTCTTATGAGAGCAGAACAGCCTACCAGCGGCCGATTCTCGCGTCGTTCTTGCTCCATGTAGCTACGTGTCCGAATCGTTTCCAATTTGGGATCATTCCACATCAAAGTGAGATCGCAACCGGCACGCGAAAGGTTATCCAGTGGCAATCGAATAAAGTTCTCGTGTTTTACACAGCTTTGTTCTTCGTAACAGCGGTTCGATTCTGAAAGTCTCTCTGCGAAATAAGAGGATCATTAGCAAACCTTGGATAAGAAAGAATCGTTTGACAGAATCATTCAAAGAAATTGGAGCATATTTATGACACTACGATGAATCATTATTCAATCATTAATGAATTAATCTACAAAGAAATTGACCTGATAAAAATGAAAATGTAAAGGAACAAAGACTCGTTTTATGAAATTGGGCCAAATCATTCATCCGCCGAGGAAATTGATCAATGATGTTATAAGAATTTAATTCCAGTTCGATCGAATACTGGACACACTAGAGACGTAAGAAGCAACGTGGAAATCGGGGTTTTCGTTCGATGAGGCTGTCAGAGGCTTAATGACGAAATGACCTTGGCCGCAAAACCCAGGCTCGCGAGTCTCGAATAAGCAGATTCTTCTTGGGAACTAGTGTAGGAATCGCACACCCCCGAGAGTGAAAGGACCACGCCTGATCGTGCTCGACGATTCGCGCTACGTCAGCGTCTTCGTTTCTATCCGGTTGGCGGGAATTATGAAACTTTTGTAACTCCCCTGTTGACTCGACAGTGTTTTTCTTTCGAAAGTGTTTCATTTTCACTATTCACTATTTTAAATTGCGCAATCATGTTAATTATTTTATAATGCAATTGAAAAGTCCAGCGCAAAATCGTCTCTCAGATACTATACGCTCCATACTCTAAATTTTTGTAGTATGTAAAATGTCGCGTCACAGTTTCGAAAATTACACAGACAAATTCTTGAAACATTCGGGTATTTTGTTACACAGTAATAAATTGATATACAAATTAAAGTCAGGACACGGATATGTTAATTATACGTGTATACATATATCTTTGACGCAGTGTTCGAAACCATAACTTCTAATATTATTCGATAAATCGCAGTAAATTCCTCATAACTAAATCGTAGATTTAGCTACTATTTCTAAACTATCCAAATTTCTACATAGTATAATCTCTAAGAGACGATTCGAGAATATTAATTGCTTTGATCCAATTTCCATGCAAAAAAACAACTGGCTAGGATTGTCTGTTTAATGCATTCGAGTATTAATTATTCTCATCTTTCGACGTAACCCTTCTTCAAAAATCTTCTTCTTCTTCTGTTTCTTCTTTCTATAAAACATGGTATACGTCACGTGTTCGCGTTCAAGATAGTTATGGCCAATCGATGAAAAGATACTTGCCGGCATCCGGAGGAAAAGCGAGTAGAAAGGATCGACGAGAGAAGATCAAGCAGGTCAGTCGCTCAGGTTATGCCTTCTTCACCGAATCGTCCGACTTTTTCATTCGTCGGAGTAGATCTCGATTGAACTCCGCGGGTTAGCACGCATCCAATGGCTTTTATTTTATTCACGGTCAACTGCAGGCCACTGGAGTCTCGCCGTGGCCGCTCGTGAACCTGGAAGAGATTTAAAGCCTTTTTCAGCCGCGGTTAAAGCCGTATTTGTGGCCAAATCGACCACCGAAAAGTCCGAGCCTCTCCGAATATGATGGGTCAGCACTGGGTCGATCAACTTGAATGCCTGCTCGATCTAGATCGACCCTCGATCCCTGGGAGCGAGCGTCTCCTAAGTTCTTTTCAAATCGTTTCTTACGACGTTTCTCCGTCTCTCAGGCGTGTATTCTAACCGCGATGGAAACGTCGAGTGATCGCGTTTCTCGTGGATTTACGTGACTGCGACAGAAAGGAGACTGGTGCGTTGAATTTTAATACATGGACGAGTCGCGTCGGGTATATGCGGTGATGGCCTGTTTTTAAGTTTAGCGGTTTGTAGTCGTATCAGTGGTGAATTTTAATTTTTCACACGCACACGTTACGTGCCTCGTATGTCGATTTAATAAAATTTCATTAACACTTTAATGAGAAACGACTGAAACGTCATAATTGTATTGGTGAAATTTGAAACTAAACTGGAAATTTCATGTAAAAGTGTATGGAAGTATCGTGAATCATACATTCAAAATTAATGGTAATGCAACATTAAACATACGTTTAAAATAAAAGCGAAGAATCAATGTACAGCATAAATGATCATTTCAAGCAATTTTGAGAGTAATCAGTAATTAACAATATGTTTAATTATTTTTGTCACGTTTGTGAAACATACGCTATATTTTTAGATTTTGTATCAACTTTGATCAATATAATCACCGTAGTTGAATTTCACTATAGTGTTAATGAAATTTCAAAACGTTTTATATGACACACACGAGAGAGACATGTTCGTAAAAATTTCCTACAAACGTTCGAATACTTTCGCTAGCAACGGTATGGGATTTTCATCGATTTCAATGTCAAAGTCTACATCAAACACGATGTTAAGTCGACGAGTTTCGCATCGATTTCGCGAGACTGTCTTCCTTCATCCTCTCGAAATGCTGTTTGCAGTATCCTCGTTGATAGGATATTGTTTTGCAAAGTGAATCTCGTCCTTTTGTGTCACTTAATGATTCTTGTATAGTTCGCGAAAAGGGACGTCCAGTTTTCTCTGTAATCATCGACAAACCAATTACTATCTTTGCCAAGTATCGTAGCGTTCTAAAGACGATCGTCAATGTTTAAAGTTACCTCTTTCACCGCTGGTCTATTTTCGGCACGATTCAATGCGCTTTCAAAGTCCTCGTGATCGTTTTTTTGGCTCTCGGAGTCTCGAATTCTTTTTTTTATAAAAATTGCGAGCTGGAATATGTAATTAAATTATTATGTGCGTTGCTGTATTAAAATTCGTTTAATACATTAGTTACACACGTTATGTGAACGTCCATGCAATCCATATTTAATAATTTCTATTCTTGTGTCTACTACTTTTCAATGAAGTATTATTTCAAACTTTACATTTAAAATTCATAGTAATTTATCAAATTTTTATAGTTGTTAAAATGTACAAAAATTTTTAAACATTAAATATTATTATTATTATTACTATTAAATACAAAAATTAATTCACTACTCTGACGAACATTAAAATAAAGAATTTTAAATAAAAATCTGTAAAATTTTAAACTAACTGTTTGTACTGTTCTATTATATTGTCAGAAAAATATTATCAAAGGAAAAGTAGTAACATCAAAGCAAAAGAAGAGAATAAAACTATGTTTCAATATGTGTGTTAACTATAATATGAGTACCTCTGTTAGATCAAGAATCTGAAGTTTCGAAGTTGTCAGTTTGGTAACAACCACGGAAGAATCTGAAGCGTACGGCTCGTAATCCGAACTAGGGACATCAGACGAAGATTAGGACCGTAAAATTCCCATCTATTCGCGATGTCTATTATTCACGGCTGTCGTCACGTTATTAAATCATCATTACGTTGACACTGTCCATTCTTACATCACGTTCGACGAAGTTGTTCCACGCGAATCGATTTAAGTGCAATCAACGACAACTCGGGTGTTTCGCTTCGAAAGTGAATCGCCAGAAACCTACTGATATGTAAAAAACAATGTATAAAATAGTCAAGATCGAGCGCTGCTCGTGACATTAAACAGACGAAACAAATTCCTATTTAATTACATTCAGCAAAGATAGAAAATTTACACTCACACGAATTCGTAGAAATACAGAATTGCATTCATAATTTTGAAATTTATTGCATTTGTACATGGATATGAATATCTCTAGATTTTTAACAACATTTACGTATGTATTTCATGTGAAATATAAAGCGTTTTGAAATATTGAAACAAATCTTAAAACCTGCAGAACGATACTTAATAGAAATATACATTTCGCAGGCATTAGAGAAACATTTGAATAGCCAATTATCCAACTATATCGATTCAATGGAAATGTGTTACTTAATCACGCTTAAGACGATTATTCATGCTGTTAATTAATTTCAATGAATATCTTGTATATTAATGCACTGCATGCTGATTCGCATCAGTCTTTTATCGCCTATTACCAGTTTCCAACGGCCAATTTTATTCATCAACGACGAATTTAAAACACACGGATTGATTCCAAATCCAATCCCGCTGCAATGTTAATGACGTTTCGAAATATTTCGTAAAACACGTATAAAAGTCTTTTCATAACAGCTGCGTACGAATACCACCCGTGGTTCAATATGCACAGTATATGCTGGCGAATGAAAATTTTGTTGACGGTACACGCGACGTCATTAACGCGTATACGGGCAATTTCGACTCGGACGTGGAACTTTCTAACGAGTGGACGGCTCTTGACAAATCTGTCATTAGCAAACCGGAGTCGAACGATCGGCAAGCAACAGGCGGTCGATTCGGAATTTAGTGTTTCGTTAGAGTCGGCTTCCTTAAACGATTCGACGGAAACGAGGAAAGTGGAGAGAAGAAAAAAAAAAGAAAAAAAAAAAAAAGAAACAGAGAGGAATTAGCTTCTGCTCGTGTCTTCGTCGAGTGTGTTGGTATCTAGCGAGTTAAAGAGGTTGGATCGTTGGACTGAACGGTTCGTCTTACCTTATTTGGACCCCACGGCTCTCTTCGCGGCTATTCATTCTCAGATCATTCCTCTCTTCGGCTGGTGTTTATGCATTTCTCTCCGAAGATCCGCGTGGAATCACTT
Source organism: Frieseomelitta varia (assembly GCF_011392965.1). NCBI lineage: Eukaryota > Metazoa > Arthropoda > Insecta > Hymenoptera > Apidae > Frieseomelitta > Frieseomelitta varia. Next base: position 834,216 of record NW_025110715.1, read on the forward strand.
AAATGGAATTTTTCACGAATTAAAGAACGCGAACGTCGTTCAATTAAACGCTTGGTCTTACCTTTCTTGATACCAGCCCAGTTTCTCAACACCAATTAAAATCTTCTTCTCGTTATCGGTTCTGTACACATTTATACAACTGCGTTCAATTGCAGACGGCGATTCGATTTCGGTAGAAACTCAACTCGGGATCTAACTTCGGGATTCGTTTCTCTTCAGTGTTTTGAATTAATTTCGTTCTTTGTTACAGTGGTACAGTGTACTCTACTGTTGAATAGTTCCAAACAGATACACTATGATAAATAATAAACTTCTAAACGAAAGTGTTAGATTTCCAAATGGAAATGTTGAATTTGATTAATTTGTTATGGGAATTATATTTGAAAGGATGGAAGCATGATTCAGGGGGTGGCAAAAGGGGGAGGAGGGGGAGAGGGATGATCTAAACGAAATAATCAAGAGTGAGTTTTAAATACTGATGCTTTATTTTATATAAAGTATTGTATAAATGTATAAACGCTATAAATATGTGGTATCTATCTATGGTGGTGGTGGGGTGCTAGTCGTGATCGCAAAGAAAGGGTATGACGAGGGCGGGCGGGGTCGGGGGCCGGCAGCGGCGCGCCATCTATTTACATTCATTCACTCACGGGAAGGGCTGACCTACCATAATCTACCGGTCTCTCTCTTTCACTAACATATAACACGATTATATAATATATGTGTAGTGTGTGTATATATACGAGTACACATATAGGCAATGGTGTGTGTGTGCGCGCGTGTGGCAATGTGTTCATATATATATATATACGCGAAGGAAGTAGTAGTAATAGTATGTATACATGTATATATATATATAAAGAGAAAACATATATGCGCATGGACGAGTAATGTAATAATAATATGTATGCTTGAGTGCGGCAGTGAGTATAACAACTTGTGAGACCGGCGCGGCCGATCGTTGGTGCGATCGTTGGTGCACGGCTCATCGGAAGAAAGACAAAGAGAGAGAGAGGGAGAGAAAAAAAACACAGAGAGAGAGAGAGAGAGAGAGAGAGAAAAAAAGACAGAGTGTGGTAAATATATGTGTGAAGAGCGGCGGCCTTACAGATGGTGGTAGAGAGAGAGAGAGAAAGAGAAAAAAAAAAAGAAATACAAAAAGAGTACTGCCGGAGCAACGGTGGGTGTTCAGAAAACAGAACAGAACCCAGTTGGTCCAACGACGAAGCGCCAAAGCTTATCCACTTGCTGGGTCCATGGCGGAGCAGCCGGGTTCAACGTGCTTGCGTTGACTCTGGGCTTCTGGCGCGGTTGGTTCAGGTGGTTCGTCAACTGGAAAGCTTGGACGCGGCTTCGATGCGTAGCCGATCGTACGACACAGGCTCGTCGTGTGGAACGCGACCCGATATGATAGTGACGACGGTCGCGGCGTAACCGTGGCTGGCAATCACAGTTTCTCGTTCGACTTCCTCCGTCGCGGTACGCGATGAGTGTTGATGAAACGAACGAAATTGACTAAATTTTACCCGTGCCTCGTCTGGACGATGGGGGACGAGTCGCGTGATCGGCGAGAAGGTAACGAGACGAGACGAGACGAGACGAGAACCGCAGGTCACGAACGGCCTGGTCCACGGTCTGTGTATGCGTGTGTGTTTCACTTTTCTTCTTTGCGTTTCCCTCTTTGTCGAGATCTGAACCCGTGATCGTCCCGACGGCGCCAGGAGGCCGGCGTGCTGGGCTTTCGACTCGCGCTTTTCGCACCGTGTCTCGATATATACCGACTGGACTTGTGTGATTAGAATATATTCTGACTATATACCGACTACACCACTAACGCCGGCGCTATGACCATGTTCCTAGATTGGACGAAGCTTTGGGAAGAAGACGTTGAGCGCGTTTGAGGATCGTTTGAGACCGGTAAGTGACTGTGGTGGGTTTGCCGCCGTCGCCGAGCCGAGATCGCTGGGGCCTTAGAACGTCTAGTACTTGCCGAGTGCGGCGGGGATGATAGCTCCGTGAGAGCCGAGTCCAGCGTGGATGGCGCCAGACGGTCCGTTGATCACAGCAACACCACCGTCGTGTCCGCCGAGGCCAGCGCCGAGTCCGGCACCACCACCCACAACAGCGATGGCACCTGCAAATTACCAAACGTGTCGGTTAAACGATTCAATTTCCAACTCCATCGTCGCGTGTCTATCGTTGTTGTTATTGACGTTGTTATTATTGTTTGACTATTTGACCGGAATACAGACCAGCGCCACCGAGAGCGAGTCCAGCACCACCGAGAGCACTTGGCGCACCAGCGGCAGCAGAGCCAGAGCTACCGTCGTCACCGTTGATGTTGCCACTGCCAGCGTAGAAGTTCACACCTCCCGAGGATGGTCCTACCAAGTTGGCAGTACCCTGAGACGGTCCAACGAGGGTGGAGGTACCAGCTGAAGCACCCACGGAGGTGAATGGACCAGTGGCAGGTCCAACGAGACCAGCTGGGCCGGTACGAGGTCCACCGACGTTCTTGGCACCTTCTTGGGGTCCTACGAGGTCAGATGGTCCGCTCTGTGGTCCAACGTTAGCCCTGGGTCCTTCGGCGGGTCCAATGTCAGCCCTGCCTCCGATCACGCCTGCATCAGACAGAAACAGAACAAAAGTGTGAATGATTCTGGGTGAACGACCGTCCCTCGTCCATCGAGGTAAATCTCGAGATTATCTCGAGGCGACTCCTCGTCGCGCATCAGCTAGTTACGCACCACCAGAGACAATCTGTTGAATTCCAGCAGCGCCAGCCGCCGCCGCAGATCCAGCAGCGTAGCTGACACCGAGAGATGATGATCCCAAGCTGGACGCTCCCTCTTGCAAAGATCTCGCGCTACCGGCACCCGCTGCAAGTCCACCGGAGAGACTAGCACCTCCACCGGCTGCCAGGGCAAGACCATGACCACCGGCTGCCAGACCAAGACCATGACCACCGGCAAGAGCATAGCCAGGTCCATGTGCGATTCCGGCGCGGGCCGTCGCCACTGCCAGACAGGCGAACACAACCTGCGAGCACGGGTCAGTTCCGGTTAGTTTTCTTACTGGTCGCGCGACTAATGTGATTTTTCTTTTCTTTTTTTTTTTGTTTCTTTCCAACGCGATCGCGTTCGTTTCGTTACGGTTACGTGTCCGAGAGTACACACCGTAACTTCGTGAAAGGTACGCGCGCGCGGTAATACCCGCGCGAGTGAAATCCAGCAAGGGAAAAGGAACGTAAACGAACGAGGACGAGGCTATCTCGAGCGTCTCTTTACGGAAGCAAACGCGTTCCGTTCGACCATCGCCGCGACTTTAGATTCCCATTGACTTGGCACCGATTACCACGAACCACCGTTGTAACATAACCGCGGCTTTCACTTTCGATACTCGGTACACGGTTGTAGATTGGCGCGCGCGCGAGCACTCGTCGTTTCACTGCATCGGGAAACGATCGCTCGTACCTGGGAAAACGTTGTCCCTCGACTGCGATCCCCTTTAAAGCGTGAAAGCAACGATGCGACCGGTTGTCGCCTCGTTTAATATCAAAGTCCGAGGCAACGATCGCTGGGTGGAAGTCGATCGTGAAAATTTCGCAACGATTCCGAGACGCGTGCCGAATGATCCACGAAGCTTCTCTATCGTTCGCGTTCGATCGAATCCTTTTGTCGCGATTGAAATCTTCGTTGAAGATTTTGAAAAACGTTCTTTTAGGATATGTAATGATAAATCCTTCTTTTATAGAATGTTCGGAATATTGTCAAGTGCAAGAGGAAGTTACACTATTGTCCAGTTATTATTATTATTGGTATCGTTAATTTATGGATATTCTATCGCGAAGTATCGAGTTTCTTCTTGCTTGTTCCCTCTCAATTGTAAAAAGAAGATAGGCCTGTTCGCGTCTCGTGCAATCGCGTGTTCTTCTAACGCAATTCGTGATTAGCGGACGATCAACGTCCTCTGAAATTCGCGCCAACACAGACCTGCTGCTCGTTTCTAAAAGGAACGATTCCGAGTCAACGCGAGCCGATTGCTTCCCCCAGGCGATTTTTCCTTCCATTGCTAGAAACGACCGGTTTCGAGCCGAGGAGAAAATCGAACGAAACAAAACTGGGAGGCGAATCGAAAACTAGTTCGAGATTCGGTTAACCCGAGCATTGAAAGTCTAGTCTCTTTCTTTAGAGTTATTCGTGGATTAATGATTTGAAACGTCTTGGAATATTCTTATGTAATCTTCAAACAAATTGTCGAACAACTTTGACATTCAAAGGCTCAAGCTGTTCAATCAACCTTAACACAATCGACTTTCTCACAGCCCTCTTTTGTATTTATAAACCATTCTAAACTTCCAAAAAAAACACGTTTAACGGTCGAACAAAGAGAAGAAAATTTGAACTGTTATTTCCAGTCCATCTCGAACGTTTTAACTCAGTCAAAATCGTCTGAACACAGGCAGTCAGCCTACTCTCGTCTACTTTCCTCGAACAACCAGATGATTGTCCATAGTTACCTGTAGTTATCCAACGTGAACGCGCGAAGACGGATGAAAAGGGGAAGGTGTTTCGCGCGCGTGACGGAAGACGGAAAATCGGTCGGGCGACGCGTCACGCCCAACCTGTCTCGAATGTTGCACTTAGAGGAGCGCGTTGTCGAGCCCTGCCATCATGCATATCTAACTGCCTCGCCGTGAGACTTTCACATCCCGTGTTTACGTGGAACCGTGGCAATCCGCGAACGCGGCGGAGAATCGAACGCGACGCGCGCGGATTTCGAAACCGCGCCGATCGTTCGCGACATCGCGTCGTCTCGAACGTTCGACGACTCGACCGCGATCTGAGAAACGAAACGAAACGAAACGACGTCTACGATCGAGCTGATTTGGATTTCGCTTTCAGGTCGAACGACCGGAGGCGAGTCGAGAGGAAAATTGGCGAGCCGAGAGCGAGGACAAACTAGGCGTTCGTGAATGAAGATGCGCCGGGAATAGAACCGGTCCGCGTACCGTTCAACAGGCTGAATGACGATGATACTATTACAACCGGTTCCGCGGTCAGCGTACCGTGCAACAGAAACCCGTTGCCGCATGAATGGAACGACGTAAGAAGGGCAAAGTCGATTCGTGCGTTCTGACACCGCGCGAAGCGGAGAGGATGAAACGATTTGCCAGAGGTTCGAGCCGTGACATTGAACATCGTGGAGGGCACGGTGCCAACGGAGTTTGTGTCAACGGCGAGGAAGCTCTCGGGACTTCGAGTTTCTATGGGTTTCGGGCTGAGATTAGCAATTAGAGCTATTTACGTACCGCAACCGGTGTCACGTTATGGGAGAACACGCGAGAGTCTCCCAAGACTAGTCGATCGAAAGGCAAAAATCTACGTGCAAACTACGGGCAATGCGTTCTTTAAACACTCTACAACGTGCCGAACGTGAGACCGATCGAGCTGTCTCAGCGAAAAATTCGCCGTTCAACCGGATGAAAGTGACGCGAGGACGGAAGACACGAGTTCCGAAATATTCTACAGTTCGAGAACAACAACCTCGCGGCTGGATACCTCGGATTAATCGATCGTTACACCCCGCGAAAATTCACCAACCCCGTGGTGGATACTCACAAAGGCCTTCATGTTTGGTGTGTGTATGGTGGGCTAGTAGTCCGGTGAATGACTGACTTGGGCCGGGCCGGCGGGCCTTATATACGCCTAACTCTACTCTGGCTACGCTCCACAATCACCATCCTTTCGAAAGCAACGCGCTCCACACCACCCTCCCCCCAGAAAAACTATAATCCACGTCGTACCAGCGGCCGGCAATAGACCAGATGTAGTCCCACCAGCCAGCTTGGGTTTAGGGGGCAGGCAGGGGGAGATGGCCCCCTCCTCCCTCTACCCCTCGCCTACACGCCGATACACAAGTTGCCGGTTGTAGGTTGTTTGCGGGTATTCCACGGCTTCGTCCATGTTCTAACGGGCCGTTAGAGAGCAAAAGCCTCCTACTCCACCCGCCCCACCATCTTGGCCTACACGCTCGTAGGCATCCACACGCCAGGCCACACCAAGTGCAACACCAGGCACCACCCGGGTTACCTGGTCACCTACGATATCCAACTCTCTCGTGTCCAGGCGTGGTGCACGACGACGTTTTATATACCAGAGAGCCAACAGTCGGCTAACGAAACCAATCGAGATCTGGTACTCGACGAGACGCTTCTTTCGCGAGAATTGGATGAGTCTTGCTCTTCTAGGTCGAATATCTAGGAGGAATAGGAATGATTCGATAGGAAGGACGATAATGGTAATGGTAATGACGGTTATTTCGGGCGATGTCTAAATGCCGTGCTGTGTTACGTAACTGGTTATACTGACTGCGGATATTTATGCAGATTTTTGTGCAACGAAGGAAAGAAAGCGGCAGTTTGAAATTGATGTTTGGTTACATGATGCGTGTGATGTTATGAATTCTTGGAGCAGAAGTTTGGAGCTTCTCCCTTTGCGAGAAATGTTACAATGTACAATTAAAGTATTAATACCCTGGTAATGTAAATAAAAGAACACTAACTCTGCTCCAAAATTTTATGTTAAATGTTTCTTTATCGACATTAACGCTAATAACATATGTGTATATACCAATTAGGTAATTTTAAATTGATTTGTTCATCGGAAATAGTAACGACAAGAAATTTTCGCACGATGTAACCACAAAATAATATTAAGAAGAAAGTTTCCAACGAGAACATTATTTGTAACGATAAATTGTACATCTTCTAAATTGTACATTTCGTATCACACTGATAACAATGCTCTATTTCATTATTCTCATTAATATAATTTTGTGAAACGTTTTGCAAAGATATCATACATTTTCTTACCGCTTGTCTGTTAAGCTTTCTTTCATTCAGTTACATAAACATCGATCAGCTGATCTCCAAGTTATAACGCAAGCATTTCTTATTATCGTAATTCGAACGAACCACAAGCTAGGAACGTGCTCTGGAAAGCGAGCAGACATCCCGTTAACATAGTCGCAGGAAGTTTCGATTGCAAAAGATCGCGCAGATTTAGCCCTGAAACGCGTGCAATTTCTCACGATCTCTTGTTCAAAGTAAAAGCACCATGTTCTCACTTGGAGGATCCTCTCGAATCGATTGAGGAGACATTTCGCGAGAACGATTGTCCTTCATCACTTTCGAGCACTCGAGTGACTGTTAAGCAGAAAATTTTTATCATTTGTTAGATAGATAGATGGAGAACCAAAGAGAAAATACCGAAGAGATGGAAGAAAGTGGAAAAAGAAAACTGTAACGAATCTGAGAATAATGATGTGTCGATTAAAAGTTACGTTTGTGGAAAAGAGAAACCTATCTTCATTTAAAAGTCTTAGGATATTTTATATTTTTAATGTTTTTTTTTCATGTTTCATATATTTTATGATATAATTGAGAAAAAATTTTTTTTCAATTAAGAAAATTTTATTTTTAATTTCTTAATATCCAGAACTTATTGCAGTATTGTAAAATTCGCCAATGACACATGAATTTTAACATATTTAATAGCACAACAAAGTAATTTAATAATACTTTATGCAACAAAGAAATATCTTATCGAAAATTATATATATTAAATAATGATATATTTAATTACTCTTAAAATATTGTTAAAATTCTATTCGAACTCAAATTATTATTATTATTACATGCATTTAATAATAATGTGCACTCATTATTATTATTATATGCATATAATGTATTATTAATATATTATCGTTAACATGTTACTTCACGGATAACTTTTTGTACAAAGTATCATTAAATTTTTCCAATTTCAAAGTCTCGAGATTTTTGAACAGAGGTGCAGTTAGGATGACGAACGTAAAAACGCTCTAAATAATTGGAGTTACGGGACGTTGAATGGCCTTAAGAAACTTGGATTCTTTTCCAAATAGATTGCCAGCCTCCGTCGCTTGTTAGTTATTACATCAACCTCCTAATTTCAGCCGCCATGACGCATAATGCCGGCATCTGGAAATAAGATCGAGCCCGTGAGGGGTCGTGCTATTATGCCTGCTGATTTTGAATCATGCCAATGGCCCGTTTTAAAAAAACTCCGCGACCGAGAAATCCAACCACGATAATTTAAGCGTTCCGTTAACATGAAATACTCCATTCTCTCGGGAAACGAAAATTGCGAGTTCGTTGCACTCGCAAACGCGTGACTCTATAAATTAGTCTGTCTGATTTTAAAGGAAGCACGTTCGCACACTGACGATTTTTATGCAATTTTCGTGTGTCGAAAGTAGTTGAACTGGAGGTTCAACAAATTAATTAAACGGGAATTAAATTAATTAAACCTGGTAAATGTTATAATAAGATTGTCAGTGTCTATGCATTTATAGAGAATTTGCAGAGAAATTATATAAAATATCCGCTACGTCAACATGTTCGAAAGCAAAATGTATTTCACATCCCTAAAGTCACGTTCGTAGGAATATGAATTTCTACAAACTTCTGATATTTTAGATGCGGTCACTTCGTTATACTTTATTTATTGACGCGGTAAGAACCTAAATCAAATACTAAATATCATAATGTGAAACGCCTGAAAATCTCCAGTCTATTAATTTCTTTTTTCATCCATTCCAGGCCAGAAATTTATTCCAATATTTACGAAGTAATTGCTTTCCTTATATTGATTGCTTCGCATCAACGAGTGACAGTGGAGATCCATCGATACGGGCTGTTATAGCGAGAGATGTATCGGCATTCGTTTAATTATAGGGTGAAATTCATCTCGTTAAAATGGCTCGTTATCGGCGCGCACGGTTTTCATGCAGTTCGTAACGATGTTCGTCTGGATCATCCGGTGGCACTGCATCGATCCCGTGTTTCAGTGTCCTCCCGAACAAAGAGAACGCTCCGACGTAGCTCTAGCTTCCATCTAGGAATTCACCGCGATATATTTACAAAGATAACATTATGCCGCTCTTTTCGCTGGTCTAATTTACATAATTGCGCAACCGTTGTTCAGCGATCCCCGGCAACAGTTTACCGAAGAAAAATCGCTTGTCCCTACCAGCGCTGATAAAACGCGATCACGATGAAACGGTGTTTCGACTTTCGTCGTATCGCGAATCATCGTGCATTTTTATCGTCGGTAAGCTTGAAATATTGGAGCATGTTGAAACTTTAAAAGAGATTTCCGACACTCGAGTCAGGAAGTTTCAGTTTTCTAAAGTCATTCATTTATTTATTTTTTTAATTGGAGGGACAGTTTTGAAGGTGAAATTTTTAATTATCGTGGGTATAAGATGAAACGAGTAAAAGAACATAGATAAGGGATAAGGGGTAAATTATATTATGTCTCTTAAATTAGAGGTAATGGGACTAAAGCGAAATGGAAGGAAAGCTCTAATTTGTCATTAAAAAAGTTTATAGACGAGTTCTTGCGTAGTAGTTGCAATTTATATTTAATTTAATACCGAACTTATAAATTAGAAATAAAATCCTTGTTCCCAGCGTTGGAAGAATTACGTAAATTTTCAAATAAAATAATACTCGAGCGAAATTATATCGACACGCGATACACCTACATCATTAGTTTGAAATTGAATGGGACTTGTGGCAATGGAAATTTATACCCACGGTATAAATTCACATTCTTTAGCGATAAAAATTAAATTAAATTAACGCAGGCGTCAAATAAGTGTATTTTTACGATATTGATATCGTGAAACTGTCATCGATCTTGTCCAAAAATAAATATTTCTCAGAAGTTTATACTTATAAAAGTTAAAAGAAAAAGGAAAGAAGATTATACGAAATAGAAAGTTCTCCAAGCTCCTGAGCAGTGGCGTGCTTATATATATATATATATATATATATATATATATATATATATATATATATATATATATATATAAAACAGAAGAAAAATGGAGAAAGGAAAAGGGGAGGAAAAAATGGAAATAAAGAGAAGACCTTGGAATGACTTAATCCCGCGTCGATGGAGGAGAATTGCACGAACGTGGTTAATTAAACGAAATCTAATTAAGGCCTGGTTTCGGAATGATTCCTCGGCCGGTACGTATCACGGCCGGCTAGTTTCCCGGCTCGCGCGAAGTGAAAGCTATTATATTATTTGGCGTCCACGAAAAATGGTCGCCGATCTATCGCGAAAGTCGCCCCGCGCACCGTAATCTTTCCTCGTAAGCACTGACCGGTTTCCAGCATATAAAGGGATACGATTGTGCCGGTTGCAGGCTCTCTTCGTTCTTGACCACCCTCGAAACAGCAGTCTGATCTGTTAGCTTACCACCGAGTCGATCATCGGACACGTGTATTCGTGTATTCGTTGTTTCGTCATTTGGCAATCGAACGATGGATCTTTGCATATTTCTTCTTGTACGTAGTTGTTCATAAAAGTACTCGAATGGAAATTTCGCGTGCTACGTAGAAACATTTTGACATTTCACTGATATTGCAACGAGGCTCGACAATCATTTAAAAATTTATTTATTACATGTGCATGTTGCATTTCGAGAGATCGCGAAAGTATTTGAACATCACAATTAACAAATTTTCATTTCTGACACTAAACTGTATACGCATTTTTAGATTGCCTTCAAATTTTAATATGATCGTAATATAATCATAATAGTCGTCCTTCATCGCAAGTGTTTCTACTTAACGCGAGAAACTATTCCAACAATCATAAAACATTATGTGTAAACACGATGTCGTTATATTGATCAAGTTCGAAACGAATCTAACACGGAATTTAATAGAAATCTGATACAAATAAATATATATATTCGCAGAGATTATAAAATTAAACAATCGTAGTCCATTGTATTATATATAAGAAATTTTAATGTTCAATATAATTGTATACCCATGTAACCCATATTTCACTAAACGTACGTTTGTGGAATAACTATATGGCAACTCGTACAACATATATTTCTCTCAATTACTTTCAATTTGACGACAATCTTGCCTTGTCAGATCACATAAAGTCAGCCTCACACGTACAAAGGACAAACATTCGTGGAACATGAACGTTCGTGAATCATAGATCCATATGGAAGGTTGCGCAATGGCGAAAAATTCGCGAGCATGCGAACGTAACGTAAGAAGTAATATAAAGGAAGAAAGGCAGGTGGACAGAAAGCCGCGCGGCGATCGGTATAGATTATTTAACGAACGCCGCGGCATTGTGCAATGGCTGGTTCGTTTTTCTTTCGTTCGCTGGTGTCACGGTTGAGTAATAACGTTCGCAGCCTATTAATTGTGCGTTTATTGGAACCTTTGCGTTCCGTCGCGATCGAGAGAAAGACACGTTAGTTTCTGACCTCGTTTCGGGAATTTATCCACGACGTTTTTCGCTGTGTATCGATATCCATTTGCCTGGGATCGATCAGCGATCGATTGGCTGCAACGTCGCGCGCGCGCCTACGTGCCCCTGATAAAGCCACTTTCTCGAAACCCGTGAATCGAATCGAAACTAAACTACGCGTTCCTGTCGCTGTTCGCCTCTCGAACGAGAACAAACGTCCAGCCTGTCGTTTATATCCGTGCAACATTCTTTCTCTCGTACTGTACTTGCCTCGTATTATTTTCTGTTATGCTTCCTTTCCTCTTTCCTCTTCACTTACTCTATTTAATATTTAATATCAACTTAATTACTTACTTTAATTAATTATTACTTAATAATTACTTTATTTAGTACTTTCATTTAGTACTCAATATCAACGATTCAGGTTATTAGCGACAGAAACCAAATTTACAAAATTTCATAGAATGTTATATCGCTAGAAGATATTGGAAGTAATATGGTTGTCGCAAGTTGTTGAGGATTCCAGTAGTTGTACAGTTGTAATCCATCAAAGCGTTCCGATATAAAACCGACACACAGTGGATGCAGAAAGTATTCAATGAAAAATTGTCGATGCTTCAGATTCTCATAACTTCGCGATTTGAAGAATTGTACAGCAAATTTTACGGGATCGTTGCGAGGAGTTCAATCTTCAAGATGCGGTGGATTCAGTTCGTCAGGGAAAAATTTTCATATTTCCGTAAAGACGTTTGGGCTTGCGAAATTTTCGGGAGGAATAGCATCTTCTTCACATAATTTTAGCATAATTTATTTTCAACGTTACTTGCGAGACATCGAATTTGAAATTGAAGGGACTGTTGCAATAAAGAGGCAAACGTGGTATAAATTTACGATCAATTAATGAACTTACATTGGAGCTAGCTCCTTTTCAAGCGAGAGATCGCTATTACTTTTAATAAAATAGGATGCGCAAGAAATGTAATTCTTGAAAATTATTATTACACCTTCAATTAAAATAATTAACGACTAAATGCCACCAAGTACAAATTCGCTCGAAATCACAGCTCATTGAATATTTCCCACTTTCATTCTTACTTTGTTTACCAGAGTTCAGCGTTCTTTCTTGTTGCGATGCATCGTGTTGCCTCACGCCGTGCAATTAAATTCTTTCGCGCACGCTTCAGCCGTTGCTTGTGAAATGCAACGCCCACGGAACAAGGGTCGAGTGAATTCGAGGCAAAGGAAAAAAAGAAAAAAGGAAAAGAAACAGTCGTAAATAAATATACAGTTATGTACAGTTGGTTTTATCTGACGAATTTTGATATCGAAGTGTACCAAAGCGAATACAAACTGCACCATACTGCCAACGCCATACTCGCGCATCGATCCGTACCAATCGGAGAGTGTCCCTTTCTCTGCGCTAAACTGCAGACCTTAACACCGAATTCACCGTATGTCGCACCCTTCGAGACTTCTAACAGGCCGCTTAGAATCGTCTGGACACGTTACGACCTTGACAACAAGGTTGGAATATTCAACGATTATTCGAACGATACACATCTCGTTTGACTCGATCGATGCTTCAGAGTTCGTTTCAATCAAACTTGTCACGCCAGTGATAGATCAAACGAATTGTCGAGTTCGTTTGTTTGAACTGGAACTTTTGTTGCGACGTACGAACAAAAAATGGCTAGATTTCTGTTATATAATCTTTAATTATACAAAGTATTTTTCCCACAACATGTTCAGAAAGAGTTCTACCGTATTTTGAAGTAAATATGTAAATCGAATGAATGAAAATTGGCGATTCACTTGTTAGAATGGAACTTGTGAGGGACCAAACAATTCAACTAATGTAACTAATGTCCTCCAATTTTTTATTATTAGACTTTTATACGTTTAGAAATACGAAAAATATAAAAATTTATTGCATTATTTAGTATTCTTTAAATTTAGTTTAGTTTTCATTTAGTTATAGTGAAATATAGATGAAACTATCAGAAGATAAATGTACCTACATTCAAATTAAAGTATTCGTCTCTCATTAAGTCAGATTTCGTGTTTCGAATCACGAATTCTCAAAGAAAGCTACTTCTACGAAAGTTTATTTCGAGTTACAACTTCAATCTCTATTTAAATTTCATCTCTCTGGTTATATTCGTAAGAACGTAAAACTGCACGAAGTTTCGTTCAAATAATAGGAATTTACATAGTCAATTAATTCACTTCAATAAATTCACTCAGTTCTCGTAGACTCTAATAGCTTCACTGTACTTTTCTGCTAAACTAATTCCACCTCTTTTGACTAGTTAATTTATTTGTATACAAAACACAAGATCGCTTGTTACTTTCGTCACTCTGTGTATCGCGTTGTTCCGCGAGAGATCTTCATAGGGAGAAACTGCGATAAGGCGGAGACGGGACTCACACGACGTGGAGGATGTGAAACCGGTGAAATTTTCACGGTGAGGCGGACCAATCCGTGAGAAAAGCAAGTTCGTTCCGCGTGAGCCACGACGACGACGACGACGACGGATGCAGGTCTACGACCACGTCTGGACGCACGTGTCGTCGCGTGCTTCTCATTCTACTTCGTCCCACTTGGCCGCCTCATCCGAGGTTCGCAAGCCGTACCGACGACACCGCATTCCACTTGAGCGATAGATTTCACGCAATTAATCCCATTAACCGCGTCTCGTTAAATCCTTTTTGCGTTGTTTCAATGATTTCTTAATCCCCGATCTTTTTTTCGAACCTTTCTTTCGAATAGGAGATTTTAAATTTAAATTATTAAAATAAACTGCGTGACGTCATAAAGTGTTAAATGCACAAAAGCACGCAGTCTATCAATTAAAATAAAAATAAATCTACTCGATCCTTAGATATAAATAAATAAATTCATAAATAATTAATTACTAAATAACACATCTGCCTTCAATATTTTTAATTACACTGCGAACGTTCGCGGTCTAGTTACAATTGATCAACGAGCGTGCGCATTTTTCAAGAATTACGCAACCGAAAGCAGCGGCACCACCATAACGAAATAAACATTGTTGCAACGTTGTGCGATTTATCGCCGCGTGAAATTCATTCCATCAACGAGGAAACGGTATTAATCGAGCGATAATGGCGTTTCGATAATGTAAATTCGACGGGCGCGCTCGTTTGCCCGAACACACATCGGGCACGGCGACGCGATAGATTTATTAGCGACAAGTTTCACCCTTTTATGTAATTCATGTGCTGGCTGGCGCGATGGATTGGTCTAGGAATGGTCAACCGCCTCGGATCGATCGAAGACACCGCGGAAACTCGAAATTGCGCGGCGATTCCGTAACTACTCGTGTACAGGCTCGCCGCAAATTAGCGAGAAATTTTCGTCGGTGAATTTGAAACGCAGCGCAAGTTAACAGGAATGTTCGCCGTTCGAAATGTGAACGAATTATACGACGAGTACAGTACATGATGGATGTGTAAGGAGAGGAACATCACAAGATAACGAGATGACAAAGAACATCACAAGACAACGAGATGACAACAAGAAATATCACGAGGTAACTTTACTAAGAAAATATAGTATCAAATATATTTTCGTCGTTCGTAAAATGAATATTATAGAAAGCATAGAAATGTTTATTAAACGCTCGCTGAAAAATTGTCGACATTTTTATGAATTTGTAAAAGAGAGAAGTTTTGAAAGGGCGTAAGTGAAGATATTTTTTCTCCTGAAAATTTTGTAAATGTTCAAAGTGGACGTCTTTGACAAAATTTTTTCATAACCAAGTCCTTCTGAAGGTTCTGAAGATTAAAGTCTTCGAACGATCTTTTTTTTATCAAGTACATGAAATATAAATATTTTTTACATTCACCGTATATGAAGAGTGAGGGCGAGAAGTACAAGGAATAGTTTTTTAAAAAATTAAATTTTTAATATTATGTTAATTTACCGAAACTGTCTTTCGCGAAGTGAAGATTATATCTTAGTTAGATGTTAAAAGAAGATTAATTAATAAAACATTATAAGCGTAAAATTCGTTTGCCAGGCACTAAGTAACGATAGTGGACATTCTTTAATATTATCTCGCAGAGAAATACTAACTATCATAGTCATTGTAATTTGATAATTGTAATTTGGCAGTTTGAATCGTCATGAATAAAACACGCGGAAAATCACAAAAGTATAGACATGATCAGACTGAGACGAGAATTCCCAAAAACGCACTGTTGTGGTTATGCATGCGTTCAGGTTCGCTTTCTATCGTTTTATCACTGAAAATCGTGCAACATTCTTGCTCGTGGCTGGCTCGTACACTTTCCCCGCTGGATAAAAAGAAGAAACTCAACAGCATGCACTTGGTCTGTAATTTCATCCTAACAGCGTGCAAAATTACGTGCTTCTTCTTTAGAAATCATTTTACATTTGGGTATCTGAATTTAGAACGTGGATGTACAGGATCGATGATTTGATTCTTTGTTATAACGTGAAATTTATGATACGTGGTAACAAATCTAATTTCTCATATGAATGTTCATATAGTGAATCCAAATTTCTATTTTCAAGCTCATCTGGATAGATAGTTGGACTTGTCTGAACATCAAGTGTAATGGTACCAAATCAAAAATATATAATGCCACTGAACGAAGTCAAGGTGATCTTGACTTTTTATCGTAAGAAGGATTTCTTTTGATTTTAATTTTTACTATTACAATTTGTAGCTGATGACAACATTGACTAACTTTTATCTGGAACATTTTCTTGATTTCATTGTCGGAAGTGATACATGTCAATAATATGAACATCCTGTACATGCCAATATCACGTAGACAAATATTACTTTCAAACTTTCTTTTGTCAATTGCTGCAAATCTACACTTCGTCTATTAAAATAATTAAAATAACGTGTACTACTGTAATTGAAAAGTAGACAAATACTACTTTGAAATTCTCTTTGTGTGTTATATTATGTTCCATTTCGTATTGAAGACTACTTTCTAAAAAATTGAATTTAAATCTATGGATATATTTATAGATATTAGAGAAATATTAGAAATTATTAGAGCAACATTAGATTTATAGATATTAAAAAAAATTATTGAAAAATACGCACGTTCAAACTTTTAAACTTTGCTTCGACTGCCGTTATAGATTCTCGTGTATTAAAATAGTTAAAAAAAAAAGTGCCAGTGTCACAAATATAAATATATAAACAAATGTTACTTTTAAACTTCTTTTGCACGCCGATTCTGGTGAAATCAAACGGTTTGTAAAATTCCTAATATGACGTTCCATTGGATTTTCGCGGCTAGGAGGCAAGGGTGAACTACTGCCGAAAGAAAAGGATCGATAAAGTACGCCGGTTCGACACACGATGTTATGGAAGCAAGGAAAATCGAGCACAAAAGATGAATAGTCCCGCGCCTCCACTCGCGGCGTACCGCAGTTCGCTTCGGCAACCAGACTCGAAAGTATCTTACGCAATAGGCGAAGCGAGATAGTGTGGGCTACCACCGTCCAGCACTGAGCTGCCCATCATTTCCGTGTTCTGCTGACTGCTCGGTCGCGAACGAGTTTGCTCGGGCCTCTCTCTCTCTCTTTCTCTTTCTCTTTCTCTTTTTCTCTTTGTCTGCGTGCACCACGACAATCCACTGCATTGTCCGCGTCGCCGCTTTCCTCTGTGCAGCCACGCGACTGAGAATTTTCGACTTTTGCATTCTTGCTTTTCCACGCCTGTGTGCAACTCGAGTGGAAAATCTCGCGACGCGAACGACGTGTAGAATCGATGAAGAAACGAAATTCTTGGAGAACTTACTAATGGTCTGGAACGTGGAAGTTGTTACAATGGAGTCGAGAAATTCTGGTTGAATTTGGGAAATGAGCACGCGAGTTGAAGTGACCTTTGAGAAGGAAGAGTTTCGTTAACAGGAGGAAAATTATGGGGATATTTTAATTATTTATGGTACAGTGTATGCATGTAAAGTTGCTCGCGAAATTATTCGAACGCCCAGGGGAAACTTTTTATGAAACGCATTATGTGCGACATTTTGAAATTTCATTGACACTGTAGTGGGATCCAACTGTTATGATTGTTCTGGCCGAGTCTGAAACAAATTCAGAGATGACAAAAGTATTTGATTTATCACTATCCATTATTAACTATTATATTAATCATCTGAGTGTTTAAAGATGAATGCACTTTTAATTTGCTCCGTGCTCTCCAGCCGATATTAAACTTTTAATCCTTTAGTAATTTTAAGCATTCAAATAATTAATGTGCTTCAGTAATCACTTAAAACATTTTTAATATTTATTACAGGTATATTAATTACATATTACATATTAATACAGGTACGTGTAACTTAGAGAATGATTCATTAAAATACTAAATTCATTTCTAGAATAGGGTATTTATTATAACGTTCAACGAACGAATTTTCATTTAGATTTTTTTTTCAGTGATGTATATAAAAATAAGGCATCCAAAGTAGAATTTCTTAATCATCCTTTGAAGCTTCATTTCACCGACAATTTATGGCACTTTGTGTAATAATTACGTTTTCTCAATTCTGTGTTTTATGGATAGCGACTAACTCTTACTACGATCCATTCGATATTGAAATTATTGACAACGAGAAGACACTTCACTCAGTACGAGCTCACTATCGTGCGACGATGCACTATGAAATAGAGTTTCCGAGTTCCATCGTCACGCATATTCCAGTATAATCACGTTAACCTGTCTGCCATGATACTACTCACTTTGCTACTGTTGGCATTTTGGGAAAATTAGAGGACAAGGATAATTGATTTGATCGTTTATTTGCCTCCGAATGACGTGCCCATATCTTTGTTCATAAATGAGGCTCGCGTGATTGATTTTTTAATTGTGTCTTTTTAACGTGAGATTTTTGACAATAGATAAATTAGAGAATAATAATACCAACTAATTCAGAAATAAGTATTTCATGTAATAATAATATCAATTAATTCAAAAATAAATATTTCATTTTTATTTTCAATTAATTGAAAAGAGGAATGATTTTATAGATCTTGAAGATATATGCTTTTTGAGAATAGGTTGCAAGTCTAATATTGGTTTAATTATAGTAACATGATAAATTTCAGTTTTGTTGATTTTTTTAAACTTCCATATTTAAACAAAATTATCTTAATATCTGTGAAGTATCTTCATAGATTAGAAAGTATAATCTTTTTGAAAATAAGTGATCTCTTGCAATAAACGAACATCAGCTGAGTTGTTAGACAACAATGTAGAAAGTCCATGTTTCATAATTTTTTTAATTTTTACTTTTAGTATAATAAAAAAATATATATTTTAATACGAACCATCAAGTTGCAGAAGAAAGAATAATTTGTTGTACGAATAACATTAGAAGGAAGAAACAATGTTAGTTTATTTATTGGATCAGTTTGCATACATCACTGATTGTGATATCAAAATTGCAAGAAAGAAATCCAAAGGAAAAAAAAAAAACATTATTTAAGGAATGTAGATGCGACGTTGTGAAAACAGGCGAGAAAGTCTCCCCTCCTTTATATTTTTACACACGGCTTGAGTGTACGCTCTCATTTCTTCTATTTACACATTTAAAGTTTTTTACATTTACGTAACAATTACATTTTTCTGGCGGATCAGCAAACAACTAACCAACAAACAATTCCATTTCGCGATTCATTCGTTCACTGACCGGCACGATCGGAGCTAATTGAATGGCAGAGTATCCTTTAATTAAATCAAACACGGTGGGAAAAAAAACGTTCCCTGCCTGAATCAAATTTTTAATTAAATAAAAACGAGGACACAGGACCAACGTTTCTGTTACTGGCCAGAGTAAATATTGTTTGAAACAGAAGATAAAAACTCTGTTCGCAATTTATTATTTTTATTTCGAATGTAGCACAGGAAGCGTAACGTTATCATTGCGTTCAAACTCATTTTCAAATGATCTTTTAATTTGAATTAATTCGTCGAAATAAAGCAAGAGAACGAGTATTCAGTGCAAAGTAATGAGCAATGCTTTGCCTGGGAGTTAAGCACTCTAGAATTTTTATATGTAACGTTAAATGAAGTAAACAATAAATTAGTAGACTAAAATAGTCGTAAGTAGTGGTAGTACAGTGGTAGTACTCCGACGATAAATCTTCTGAACTTGTGCGGGAAATTCTGTGCTTCTGTTTCGCAATTAACAAAAGTTTGCAAGATACAAAAATATAAAATAAACAATTATTGTCGTTATAGGGAAAAGACTGTTATTTCAAGATGTCATCAAACAAGATGATATGTTTTTAGTAGTAACTTTTGTAGTACATCAATTCATGTTGAATGTACTAATCGTTCGTGACAGTTAATAATAAACTTTTGATATTTTTATTGTGAATTCTCGTCTACAGTATTCATAGTAAATGCTTCCTTCTTTAATGGATAAAATAATTAACAAATTCCATCGAATCCAATACATCCTCGTCTATTAATAATAATAATTAAAAATAACTTATACAAATTCGTATCGACAAAGTTGTATTGCTTGCTGAACATTACCCATTCAAAAGTGTTGTCTCTTTTTCTTTTTTCTTTGTTTTTGTTTTTTTAATACTTTGCACTTTACTTCGAATTTGAATATTTCACGAACGTTCATTCTGCGAACGAAATTATTTTATTCAAATAACGACGTGGCCCGTCGGCGGCCGACCGGTTGCACGCTGAAACTCTCTCGGGAAGGGGAAAAGGAAAACCGTAGTCGCCGTGCGGCCGGCCATGGAATTTTCTGCGGCCGCACCATTTTTCCCTTTCGTCTTTTCTGCTGCAATATCGGCGGCCGCTTACGCGAACCGGCCGCTCGACTCGTGCCTTTTCTCCTCGCGGCAACGATCGCCTCGCACCGGTGCCACTGAACTAGAATTACCGCTGGTGTCTCGCAGCGGGCAATAATTAACACGGTGATAACGACGATAAGCGATCCGAGGCCGGTTTCTCCGATTGTTAAATCGACTATGACCACGTTCACCATCGCCGCGGGCCTGTCACACACGGAACACCGCTCGCCCACTCGTCTCACGCCGCTTAAAATGTCGCCGAGTTACGCGTTTCGTGAATTTACGCGCTCTTTCGGATTTTTCTCCTCCGTTTGGAAACTTTCCACCGTCGTACGATTTGTTTTTTTTTTTTTTTTTTTTTTT
>NW_025110715.1:854760-943009 GCF_011392965.1 Frieseomelitta varia
TTTTTTGTAAAGAGAGTTTAAAGTTGTTTCAGACAAAGTATTTTAATTGCTCGGAATATTGTTAGGGGGATGGTGGAGCGGGGCCGTGGCGCTGCTCGTGAACAGCAGTTAGTCCCTCGAAGTTTCTCAAGTTTTTTGCTGTTTTTCAAGAGACTTGAAGATTGAGGCAAATCGTGCTTTAATTGCGCGAGAAATGAGAACTGTGCAATATGGCGTTGCGTGGGACAGTTTGTAGAACGACTTTTTTCTGAAATTTTTCTCGACTGTAGTTTCTCGCCGAACTTTTGCAGGAAATTTTATATTAATTAATTGCATATTGTAATGTGTCAGGAGGAATAACGAATAGACTGTGATGTACTGTAGAGGATAATTCGTGGGACGATTATTGCCTTGAACTTTCTCAACTTTTCACAGTTCTTCAATGGACTCTGGAATATTCTCTGAAGTAGAGTGCTTTAATTGCACGAAGTAAATTGTATAATATTGTATTGCGTGGAAGAAATTTGTTATCTCTTGAATCTTTTGTAAAGTTTCTCAGAAAACTACAAGAGGCTTTAATAATAAATATTCTCACTAAAATCGTGAATTATCTTTCTGAATTTCTTGAATTTCCTCACCTTTCTGCCATCGTACAATTTTTCGGAAGACTTTGAGATAGTTTATATTTAAATAAAATATTTAAATATTAGTATAAATTACTTTCAAATAAATTGAACGAGCAAGAAATTAATATTCAAAATATTTCATTATTATTAGGTAATATTATTTTATGAATTATATCGTTTTCCACTTACTAATATACAAAACAATTTTCGACTTTTCCAGACCTCGACACAAGAAATCAATATTACACAATCTTTCTCTCTCTCTCTCTCTCTCTCTTTCTATATATATATATACATACATAAATCTATGTATTTGCACATGAAGTAATCGCGTTTTACTCAAGGTAACGGCAAAGGAAGTGGAACTCCGATAAAATCTCCTAAAAAAAAAAAGGAGAAACGAAAAAAAGAGGAAAAAGAAAAATCACCAAGCATATTTGCAATTTATAAATATCGAGTCGATCGACGTGAATCATCTAGTATGAAGAGAACGTACGATTTCAAACGACCAGTTCGATTTCCCTGAGATTGAAATTGCAGTTAGGGTTGCACCAGTCGACACGCTATACATACGTATGCTAATTGATTGTGCAACTGTCTTCCGGTATCCGAGCAACGCGACGAAGGGTAGGTAACAACCGATCGCTTACATTTGTATCGATCACTCATACAAACACACGCGTACAGAATATTTTTATGTAAAAGTAGTCAGCGTTCACTTAATATTAAAAGAAGTATATAAAACATTAAAAAATATATATTATTATATATTATATATTATTATATTGTAGTATTTGGTAGGCGGTATAATTTTTTATTTATTTGGCATATTTCACAATACTTTTGATTATATTATTGAAAACATAAATCTGTATAAGTAGACACGTGCATAATGTGCAAATTTTTTTTTATACATATGCAAGGAAAAATAAAACTCACTTGTTTATCGAAATATTCTTTTTCACTCGATGTCAGTATCGTACATTTTGTAAACGTCAATCTACGTGAAAGATGGAGATGTATATACAACGACACGTGAATGAAAGTTTGAAAAACAAGTGGAAGCATATTTTTAGAAAGCAGACAAGAGCAGTGAATAAACTTCGGAATAAATTATTGTCACTAATATGGTAAAAAGGATATTTACTATCGTAAAATCTCTTTTGACTGTCATTGTAAATAAGTTTGAAATTTTAATATCCGCGCAAATTTCGATGTAAAACTATCTTAAAACTATTTAGGAAACAAAAAATTGTTAAAATAAAATTAAATACTTCCTAAATTATCCTTTAAATCCTTCTTTAAATTATTCATTAATCTAGTGTTTAAAAATTCTACGTAAAAATATCCAGCGAGACATTTTCATTAAAATTATTTTGTTAAAAAAAAAAAAAGAAGAATCTATATTCCATCCTAAATTATACCTCAGACTCGTTAACATCTAGCAGGTGCATCGCAATGAATCCGCAAGTCCTTAACGATTCCATAAACATCGACGCACGTTGGACATCTCCGTGGCTAAAAGTCGAAGTTGGCCCTAGCCATAAAACTGACGAGCGTGAAACCGGAGAACCAGATCACATTCAGAGCCTGAAAGATTCCTCGTTGCTTCACTGGCAGGCTCGATCGATCGCCGATCAGCGTGTCAGCGCGTGCGCCACGCGAAAAATCATGTTTTAACGAGCTCGCGTTGGAAACTCGTTAACTTTCGTACATCGGGACTGGATCGGGAGCAACCTGCAGGTATTTCCAAAGCACGAACCGGGCCATTTTCTACGGCTATTACCGATCACCACATATAAAGCATACGCCAGGCGTGCCTTGCTCCTCTCGAACGAGCGACAGAAACCATGAAGGAGAAAGGAGGAAAGATAAAGGGGAACTGAGGATGGAATACATTGCGATCACGTTCTATATGAGTTTCTTCGAAAGCCGAAATCATTAACTCTATCTTTTCTTTTTTTTTTTTTTTTTTTAAGTTTCGCTACCTCAAGTTTAATTACAGATACAATCAGAGTTTGCTTCTCAAAGAGTGAAGTGTATGTTCCTCTGTGTTCGTTTGTCATAGAAACGCACAGAATTAATAGATTTAACAATTAATAGAATTAACAATACAATGAAATGAAGTAACCAGGGAAAAAATAGTAGTTTGTACAATAGAAGCTTGACGTTATTAGTAATTCTTGATTTATGTATTTAAAGTTCACGTGTAAATAAATGGTTTCAACAGGCAGGAGTTCGTTCAATCGATATTGGTTAAAATTTAAACGAGGTTTTACTGTAGATTTCGAGATAAATTTTGAGAAAAATAATGCCTGTAGCACTTTTTCGTTGTCGTAACACTTTCCAATGGATTTAATTGGACGTTTCTGAATTTGGTTCAATTTGAGCGGGTATTTACACACATTTATATTTTTAGACACAATTGAAGTTGAATAAAAAATTGTACTATATTAGATATCTAATATAGTGTTATTTTTTTCAAATATTTTTAATATTTTTTATACATTTTCTTAATATTAAGTGAATGCTGTCTACTTTTGTACTACTTTTGTCTACTTTTGAGTTTTATTTTTCCGACGAATGAAATTCCTACCACCCAACATACGTATCTTGTATTATAGTAAATCCCTTGGATGAATAATTGGCGATAGAACAGAATTTATCGCAGCACTCTGGCTTATCGTCTCTCGATTGACTTCGTTACTTCCAAATCGTAAGCGAACATAATAGACTCGAATAGAGTTATAGAGTTAGTCGGTTACTAGCTTACGCGACTAATCTTATTACGACAACGATCTTGGTGCCAGTTGGCGCATGATAATTGTCACGAGGGGAATCTAGAACGCACGATCGTGTGGGTGTAATAGCGAACTGTTACGATACGGTATAACCATAAGCCATAAAGCAGTGATAATAAAACAGACCGAAAAAACACCGCGAGACATGGAAAGGAAAGAGAAGTCAATCGTCTCGTTCGGTTCGTAATAGCGATCCAATGGCATCAAAGTGGATTTATAGCTGAGGTAGATCGTCGTTGAATCGAGTTGAATCACGTAAATCACGGTTTCGGATTTTATTAAGCGTTGATTTATTGCTGAATCAAACCGAAATAATCCCTCATGGAGCGGTTACTTTTCTAATAAGGAGAAATGTGGTTGAGAAGATGTGAATATTTAAATGTTATACGTATTACGTATGTATTACGTATGTGAATATTTAAATGTTACACAGATTACGTATGTATATTTATAATATAGTATTCGAATATTTATAGAAGCATTTTTTTTTAATGTACATATAATATATAATAGATACATGTATCGATAGAAAATTTTTGTAAATGTTCGTGAACAATTATATCATGTCGCAAATAATTACAGGAAATATTCAGACATTCACGCGTACTCGAAATTTTCTCCATTTTCCATATCAGAATTCGAAAATAAATTCGAAAGTAAATCAACATTTCCTCTTCGCGTTTTTCCCTGTTAAAACAGCTATAAAGTACATCTCTTCCTGATCCTCCTAATCGGTTTGTAATAGCGATTAATCGGAATCAAAGTGGATCCGCAGATGAGGTAGATCGTCGCTGCTGAATCAAACGGCCATGCAAATCACGATTTCCAGCTGGACGATTTCGAAATCCGTTTGGATACCCACGGTTTGCTTTGGTGTCAGGCCAGTCTCGTTACACACGGTTACAAGCAGCCGGGATGGATTTTACAGGCTTGAATATCTTCGCCGTGCCATCTAAAATTCCAATAGGCCACGCTAATCGATACCGAGAGAGACGTACCTACACTCTCCGGCTTCCGTTTACAATGGATATTTAAAATTCTAATCGGACCGTTTGGTCCGTTACGCGAATTCCGAATCGTGCCCCCCTCGATTCGAATAGGAAAAGATTGGCTTGGCCAATGGTAATGGATGGTTGTTTCGAATCGTTGCTGAGCGACATGGAGAATGGTCCGGGATGTATGAAGAATTAAAAATATAGAAAGGATGCATGGACCCTTATCATGCTTCCTCGGAAATCCTTTGATGCATTTAATCTGATGATACTCGAATTTCGTTAGATTAAACTTTTATCGTAGAAAATATGTTTTTCGTAGCATACGTGTTTTATAGATATAAAATATTGGCATAGTGTATTTTTCGTTCATAAGCTTGGATCCATAAAGATTATACACGTTCCAGATTTGTGCATTTCTATTGAAATAAATATTTGTTGCAGCATACTATATTCATCCATGAGACTGAATTCATAAAAATTACACGTCCTACAGATTTTTGTATTAAAACCTGATCAGCGAATAATAGATTCATTCGTCGTTTGTATTTAACCCTTTATAAGAAAGCAGAATTTCGTTTATTTCCGTGAAAGGAAATTAACTGTGAATTAAATGTATAACTTTTAAGTCTCACCATGTCACAGATGGTTAATTGTATTTCGTAGAACAAGATATTTAAATTGTTCTGTGATATATCATCTCGTTCGTCTGTAAGCTTAGGTCTGTAAAAATTTGTTCATCCAACGACACGAGTCGTCATTTGCACTCAAGAATCAAAGGTCTCGGAGGGTTTACTTTGCGATTACCTGCAAAACGATAAACTTCAAGCAGTTCTCGGTCGAAGGAATAAGCTGGTAAACTGTGCTATCGCTATAAACGTAAATTTAACATCAACAACAAAGCAATGAGAATCGAGTCCGACGTTACATTCAATTACCAGACTCCACGAATCGAATTAACCGCGTCAAATTGCGAGACACCGTCTGTTCAACTTTGTTTGCGCTGCATAATGAGACAAAGAACGAATCATTACCGCGACTAACCATTTATAAACCCGTAGAATGTGTCGTTTATTTTCGAGAAGGCTCGAAACGAAGTTAATGATTGCCTTTCCTGAAAGACAATTTTTATTCTCGTCAATTCAATTCGAGTTCATTTAAGTACATTTTGCACATACGTTACCTACATACACGTATATTGTGTATACATTGCATACGTATTACGTTATATTAATTACTATTGTGGCAGTTTATTAATTACATCAAATTTATATTCTTTTAATCAATGAAATATGCAGTTATTATAAATACAAATACAAATGTTCAGAGTTAATGGAACGTTTTAATAATAGAATAATCAGCTTCATAATAATCAATATTAAGAATTATCAGTTTATTTTGAGATTTATGAATATTGTAGGATTGTTATCGTAGTCTTTTTATAAGATATTTCAATGCAGGAAGATATAATATATCATGAAAAGACGGCGGGTTTTCCTGCATTTTCAAGTTTTGATAAATATAATTAAAGAGATGGAATTCAAACAGAAATTTACTATGTATTGTAACAAATGTTCTAGATGTTTCTGCGTATTATTATGTATTTTCAATTTCTCTTAAAAGTCTACTAATTATTTTCATTTGCTTTTCCAGTTTGTTACGTCTACAATCCATAAACGAAACCATTGTTAATCCATCGTGAAATATGTTCCATCAACATTATTTCTTTTTTTTTCTATGAATTATTAATTACAAAGAACATACAAAAACACGTATAAAATTATTTAGTACAAGAAACGGCATCTACTAATGTTCTGTCGAGATAATTAAATATTCAAACAATAAAGCGACATTTTAGTATTTGGATTATGGGAATTCTGAGGAAGGTAGAAAGCTCCGCTTTCTGATCTCGATTCTTCAAATAAAATCAAAAGATATCCAAGAACGCTAAATTGCAATGGACGTTGCCAGGAACGCAAGAGCGGCTATTCCGAATCAACGTGGAAGTCCTAATTCTCGCAATCAAACGGCAGCACGAAGCAATTTCACTCTTTTGGACAAAAGGACTTTGTCCGGAATTAAGCAGATCCGAATATAAACCAATTGCCGTTCGACCCTTCGACTGAGAGCTTTGGTTGCGTTTCCAGACGAGCTGTTTGATCATCACGATCGTGTTTTCTAGTTGAGCGCTTGCGCGTGCTGAAGACCCGTCCCGGAGATATAATTCGACGAACAATGATTTGTTCCTGTTCGTCGATGTAACTAGTTTCGATCAGTATGTCAAAGGTATCGGAACGGTTTTATTTCGACTCGTTCTTGACTCGTACTAGGAGAAAGTTAGATACGAGTCTAATCCTTGAGATAGTGATTTTCAGCTAAAGTATAGAACAACTGATCTTCTTCCTTGTTGCAAAAATTTTAGACATTGTACA
Source organism: Frieseomelitta varia (assembly GCF_011392965.1). Classification (NCBI taxonomy): domain Eukaryota; kingdom Metazoa; phylum Arthropoda; class Insecta; order Hymenoptera; family Apidae; genus Frieseomelitta; species Frieseomelitta varia. The sequence continues at coordinate 861,591 of NW_025110715.1, forward strand.
CAGAGGTTTGAACGTTGTTCGACACGTCAGAAAAGGGAAAATTTGCTACAAATATATATATATTCAGTGTGATATTAAATATTGAAATTAAATTACGATAAAGATTATATTGAGACGGTGATTGAAATACTGAAATTGGGAGTCCCGAACTTGGTAATCATTAAGCAAGTACACAATTAAAATATATAACAGATTTTACGAAATCTTAGCGCAGAGTTGTGTACATTGCGTGAACGTGTAATACAATGAATTATAATAGAAAATTATTAACCGTAAAAGCATAAGTAGATATATTCCACTTTATGTATTTATAATTTATAATTTCGTAGACGTAGCTAAAGAAATGAAACAAATCAGATCTATCTATTGAAAATAATAACGAGTACTCTGCTTCATACTTTTATTTATTATACGTATCTCTGCATCCTTAAATTTCGCCTAACTTCCACGTAATTTAGCCATTCTACGTCCCCTGTGAATTCGCGTTCTTAGAAATCGACCAGGTTGTAACGAACGATATTAAAATGTTGTAATACCGCGGAGGTTTCGCGTTTCCGGCAGTCGGTGAAATTTAAACACGACTCTCTTTGTACCTCGCGTCCACCTCTTCCGTTTTACTCTCGGTACCGCTACGAATGTCCGTATGTCTCTAACTGGATAACCACTCGTTCTTGTTAACGCGAACCGAGCCGACGCGTAGTCCTTTTAATGAAATTTCATTGTAACTAGAGGCCACTGGCCACCCACTGTTGAAATCGACATTGCTGTTTCCTCTTCCCTTTCTTTTTGGTCTATTTTTCTTTCTTTCTATCGTTTCGATGGCGGACCGAGACACTGTTATGGTTAACAAATGGAAATGGGAACCATCGAACAGTTAGCCACGAACGATACGCGAGAATCTTACCTTTCTGCTACCGTTCACGAAATCCTACGATCGTTTACGATCTCATCTACGGCTTGTTTCTAGAAGCTCTTCTCGTTTTTGCAAATAAAATTAATGCTCGTGTAAATATATATATATATATATATATATACTGTTTCTCACGAAGGTATCTGAACGCGTATGGGAAATTTTTATGAACGTGTCCTGAAGTATTTCGATATTTCGTTGACATTGTAGTGAAATTCGAGTCAAGTTTGAGCCTTTAATCTGATTTTATCTTAACCAATCATATATGGTGCCTCTGAAATAAACGATATATTAATTATAATATAATTTAATACTTTAGAAAGAAATTATCATATAATAATTAAATTAAGAAAAATGAAATATTAAAGAAATTATCATTTTCATACTTTTAAACATCCTATACAATCAGCTGTATGAAATGAGTAAATCTCCATTTACGTATATCTATATATATTATAATTTTTAACACGTTAAATCCTATACACACTTTACTAATATTGTTTCATTAGATTCATGTCGTATATGCACAAATAAATATAATACACATAAATGAAAAGAAATATAGACTTCATTACATCACGGAATTGCTCGAATTGCTGGAAGGATCGGTAAATTGGATTAAATCACGATAAATATTGCAACGCGTTCCGCTGATACTGACCCTTTTGTTTGCCACATTGACTTGCACCGACCAGTCAGGTTGCACGGCCCCTCGATAGATTCCCAATACCCAAATGCATAATTAATGCTGTACAAGAAGCATGTTTCTGAGAGTGTAGAATGAGAGGAGGAGTTCAACTATACGAGGGATACTGCGGCAACTCGTTCTCTAATCGTCAGTTTCAAGCGATTAGTAAACAGGATCGACTGATCTGTTGACCGTGCGACTAAGTTTGATTTCGAAACCAGAACTCGATATTTTTAATTTCATGTATGGCAAGTGATGGAAGCTTGCTGAAGATGTAATTTCACGCTGGAATTAAATTTTAATGAGTTTTGAGTGATTCGAGATTTTTCGTAGGATTTTTAGTTTAGATTTTTTTAACAAATCAAAATTTAATCATCGGTAATTCTAAAGATCATAATCCACGTCAAATATCGACATTTTAATAAAAATAAAAGTATCTTGCGAGTCATAGAAATTGTTTTCGACAGTTCACGATACAAATCCTCGTTTAAGCACATAAACCATATATTTAAATATTTTGTGGAAAAGTAGTATTGTTTATTCATCGTTAGTTAAATGGAAAACAACATGCAGATTCTGTTAATTACTTGAACATGCATTATCAAAAATAGGCAATTAGTCGGTAACAAATATTTCCGCAATTCACGTAAGATACTTTCTACAATATTATCAATAAAACTTCGATATTTAACGTAGGTTTAAAAACTTAAATTGCACGCACACTTTTAGTAAACTAGTTCCTTTATCGTATGAAATTACATTCTTTTCCTCAACGATTACACAACATCTTCCAGTATCGAAGTAACATAACGTTTCCGGAAACGTAGATTTTTTTTTCATGACACTTTAATCTCAACTACTAAACGAAATTATACATTTAATGACGGTGGACTATAATTTCTGCAATCATCCGCAAACTATGTATTATAACATTTCTTATGTATCTGATACATATCCATTATTATGTGCGAGTAATTGGACATATCCGCAGTAATAAACAAATAAGTAATAACGAGACTGTAGATTTCTATGCATTTTAATTAAAGAAACGAAATATGAATAGAAATTTGTCTTGTCTGCTAAATATTGTAACAAACACTTTGAATATTTACTTGGGACAATTTGTGTATTTTATATATATATATTTGAATGTTGTACGCATTGTATATATTTTTCCAGTTTCCAGTTTCTCATAAATGCATAAATAATCGTAGTTTAGTTGTTATTAATTTTGTGAGTACCCATCTTCTTTCCTAACGCGATTCATAATTGATAATAGAACATGAAGTAGTATTAGCCCTTAAACATCAGACCAGCCAATTTACATGAAAACAGTGTGCTCTTAAAATCTCATAAAAAGAGAATCAACGTATTATCTTCCTCCAAAATTCAATAGTGTTTTGTGCTATAAATCATCTGTAAAATGATTTTTAAGGTATTCTCTTCGAACTCCTTTTGTTCTACATACGTTATCATGTATGTCTTTTCATCTCTAAATTTTTAACAAATACAGTCAAAACTCGATGAAATCAAATAATAATTAAATGACCGAAGACTAATAACAATAATCCTTCGCAGATCACATTGATCAATACTACTTTACAAGCGCTACTTTTAAATTTACCCTAAAACTTGCTACCATTTCAAACGAACGGACTCACTTGCCGTGTGTTAATCGGCAAAGGGCAGAATCGATCGACTCGACTCGCGAGAGGCGAATCAACTGTCCCGAGGACTTTCAAAACCAGCGTGCACGCGGCATAATTTCATTCTTTGCGATTTATTACTCGCCAATCAACTCTAAATCAACTTTAAGAGATCTGAATTACGTTTCTGAGAAAAAAGAAAAAGAAATTACGTATCAAAGTGTAGCAAGAGGGGGGAGGGAGAGAGAGAGAGAATAGAAAAATGCAGAAAACGCAAGGACGAGGAGCAGCAAGGCGGAAAAGTGTGACACACACGGGCCACCACCGTAAGCGCTCCCGTTCACCATATCGGTATTTTTTTCCGGATCGGCGATCGGCTGTTGAGCCAAGCGGCTCGCTGCACAATTCTTTTGCATACCTAACCGCATATTAATGACCGTAGGCACCGGTTAACACGGCGGCTAAGCGCGCGGCCAGGCGAGCGTGTCGCGCAAACGTTGAATAATAACTGCATTCCTCGCGAGGAACGGGTCCGAGCCGACATCGTTCGTGCACAGGAACACGATTCGCCTCCTTCTGCGCTGATCTACACACGCCGCTCTATATATTAACCGCCGTTGGACACAACCGGCGTCTATTTCTCGCCGGATCCGCAGCGTTGCATTCGATCGAGAACACGAGGGCAGAGACATTTCCACGACTGTTTTTCAAGAGAAACATTCCCTCCACGTTCTCCACGTTCCTCTGCGAAACTTTCGTTCTGGCTGAATTAATCTTTCAATTTATTTCTCATGTTTGATCGTCGAAGCTAGGAAAGATGGAACAATTGGAAGTAAAAGGATGTTTGGATTGTAATTATGATCAAATTATATATATTGCGTTTAGAGAAGTTTAAGGCTTAATGTTAAGGATACGAGTGATTTTGTTTGGATTGGATCTTACTATTGTCGCATCTGTTTAGATTGAAATTGTTTGAAATATTGGAAGAAGGAAAGTCGAGGATGTTCGGCACATTACATTTACAACAGTCATATTTGGACTAGGATTATATTAGAAATCATATGAAAAACAGAAAGGAAGAAAAGTTGAATAGTCTAGCTAAATTTATTTTACATTTCAAAGTTTATTGTTTCACTAAATTTAGATTTCAAACTTTTATTTCTTGATTAAATTTATTTTGCAAATCTCGCAAAAATCAATGTCGCATTTGCACGGTTGCCGATCAAAAATTGAAAGCGCATTTCTTTTTAAACGATACTGGCGATTATATTCGCTTTAATAATTACTCGAGAACTCGAAACTTCGTCAAGTTTACCAAAACGTTCGCGCGTGGAAACGAACGGTTGTCTTAACAACTCAACTCTCTGTTTCACACGGTGTCACGGCACGCTACGTATGTATGTGCACACACATTTCCCGGTGAAGTCGTAACCAATTAAATTGTCAAAGGTGGCTTTTGCCAGCAATGTAACTGAACGCCGCGTGTTTTACGTAACCAGCCGCGTAATGGAACAAAGTCAGCTCTGTAAGTGACACGCCGGTGACGGAAACGAGAAGATTTGTGTGCCCCGAGCACGCGTGCCAACCGATCGTTAATCGTCGGAACAATATCCCGTTCCCTTCTTCCACAGCTAGCAACTACGGCCAAACCATGTCAGCTGTTCGCGATTTTCGTCCGTTTAAGTAAATACTTTCTTTTAATCAATTGTAGAAAGTAGTCGATTCGATGACAATTTATTGAAAGTGAAATTAATCGTGATACTATGTGATTCTAAAGACAAGATGGTAAAGACAGAATGTGAGAATATTCTTTATTCGTTTGCTTCGGCTCAATTTGACTTATTAAAGTTAGTAATTATCTCAAGGACAACATTTATATTTCTCAGCTTGACAATGTTCACAATTTAAAGCAAGGATTAAAAAACAGATAAAATTGTTTGATTCTTTGAATATTATAACGAGGAGTTTATTTCAGAAATTTTTCGTACTGCACATTATATATATTTATGTACGTTGAAATTTTTGTGTATAATTAATGTATGAATAATGTGAGAATAACGCATAAAATTCATTAACTTAATATTGTTGTAAATATTGGAACAACTACCCATTACATTTATTAGAAAATTTTATCCAATACATTATATTATGAAGCATAAATGAAAGGCTGATAATCGTGTAAATTGCTGTTCTTTTTTTTTGTAATGAAATAATGTCCGGTTCATTATTATAAAGAGTATGTATAAAAATTCATACGCCTGTTTTGCACCAGATGCTCCTTTAGAAATATTTTATTTGTCCATTGCTCTTGTTAAATTCAATTTTACAAAATTATGAATTATCTCGTACCTTAAAATGTTTTACTGTCCGCCACGTTGTATAAATAATCTGACTAATTTTATTTTTACGAAGCCATTAATTTCATTGCTGTGACATTTTTCCTATAAAAATGTAATCCCATTATGATATATATTCAAAAACTTATCATCTCGCGCCATTTTCCAGTTAAACTTTCTTTTGCTTGTCTCTTTGTGCCTTTAAATTATGGAAACGTATTGTACCAATGCACTTGATTACAAATAAAGTATTTATTCCAAAAAAAATTTTTAAATCGACAGATGCATAAGATGGAATTATTTAGGTGAAGTCTAAATTTCTCACGACGCATAATAGCTATTCTAACTATAGGTTTAACAGTCCTGACGATAAACTTCATATTATGCTTGGCGTATTTCTACTTTGAGTCGTGAAATTTTCAGCAGTTTTCGACGTACAGAAAGGATTTCGCTAGGAAAGCTTCGACATTTAAATTCTGTTTTTACTCGAAAAAGAATTCTCTTTTCTTTATTAATTCAACAGTTAAATGAAATAAATCCCTTTTATGTGAGTGAGATGTAACAATGCATCATGATTAGAAAGACTCCCATCATCCATTGAATATTACATGCTTCAATCAGAAAATCCAGAAACATATTACAAAGGAACAAAAATCGTTTCTAAGTATTATTATTAAATTTTTATTACGTTATTGGTATTAATACCTTCAAATTATTCTTAAACGATCACGTCTCTGTCTAATCAGAAACCAGTTTTTGATAAAATTGCGCCCGTATCTTTTCAGCAGTTGTAAAAAAGTGAAACTCTGAAATCCATCATATTGATGGATCTGGTAATTCCGAAAGCGATCATCTTTTTGTAAACTGTCTAAAGAAGAACAGGGAAAGAATTTCTACACCCTGAGAGAAATTTGACTGGTTAATTTCTCGTTCAGCGAATTTTTTAAACATTACACATTGAATAATGTAACAGAGACCTCGTTAATTAATTCAAGATTCTACTTCAAACGTTAATTAAGTCAAAATTCTACTTTTACTACAAGTTACCTACTCAGTGTTAAATAAAACAGCGCCATCGTAGAGGTAACAGCTAATAATAGATATATTACGAAGAAGTCGAGCTCGTTACACGTTTCGTTGCCTTTATTGCTACCGTATACGTGTCTCGTCGATCTCGTCTGTCGAAGATCCGAAAGACGTTAAAATGCTCGTCACTTAGGGGATTCGCCGGGTAGGTAGAACGTCGCGGAAGTTTTCACGGGAAATTTAAGGCGAAAAGCGGTCGCGAAGATTTTTCACAAAGCTGACGCGTCAATATTGATACCAACTACGAGCAAATTCTACGATCGCGCGGATTGCCGACACGAGGGAGCCGATTTTTTTCTGTGTGGCGGCGACGCGGAACGGGGATTGGACGTTCGTTGTAAACGATATTTGCGTTGTAACGCCGTTGCGGGGATTCGATCCATTCGAATTACCCCGGCGACCGGGGCGGTCGAGATTTTTCTCGAAATACGGAACGCGCGATGTGCGATGAAATATTCACGATGAAACCGTGGAAAAAAAAGAGAGAGAGAGGAAACGCTTGCATCAACGAACGTGGAATTATATTAAACGCGGCAAACTAGCAATTTTACATTTTGAAATTACAGAGAATTTTCTCGAGGAGGAAAAAAAAAACCATCCCTTCAGCTCGCGCTGAGCGTAATGTAGTTATTAAAAGTATCGCGCAATACGCGATGCACGGGGGATGAGTTATTACAAAAGCTCGCTAATTGTTGCGAATTTATACAGTTGCAGTTATTCCCTTCTTGTTTCATCGTTTAATTCTCTGAACGCGTATCGAGCGTAAACGTTCTTTATTCTCATTAAGACGTAAACATAGAGATAAATCTCTTCGCAGAAAACGGATCGCAGATATTTACGCAAGTATATCTGTGTGTGAAAGAGCAGAATTTAAGCGATGATTTGTTTTAAATATTTTCTATAGTTTTTTTACACATATAATGTTATATACAATTTTCTAGGTAATTAATTAATATGGAACATAGTGGAAAATACATATTTTTATATAGTTTTGTACAGTCAAGCGATATGAATCATATATAACATGAATTTGATGTTCATGAATGTATAGAATTAATATCTTTAGTATTTATTAATATCCTAGTATTCCAAATCGTATTTTAATGTATGCCAATAAATGTTCAATATAATTTAGAACATTTAGATCGACCGAAATAAAATTATCCATTTGAAATTAATTGAAACAGTGTTTGAAACAGCGTTTCAATCTAAAATGTGCGCTCATTTCATTTTCTCTCTGGTAAAATCATTTTAAAGATACGTTCACAAATCTTCAAAACATTCAAATCCTCAACAAAATTTATCCAACATGATCCCTTCGTGATCAATTATCCAGATTAATCCGAGACGTTTCATACCCATCAACAGCTTGCTCGATAATCAGTTTTATATCGACAAGAGCTTAAACTACTTTGGCCAAACTTTAAAATATACATATATACACTCGAAAATAGAGAAGAATATATATATATATATATATATTCAATAGCATAAAATACTATTAACAACCGCTCACGCGTACATATGTACGAAGATGTGCGAAATTACGCGCGAACGGTGTCCACTCGATTTTCAATCTCCCGTTGCAACCCCTCGGATTCGAAATTGAAGCGAGTGCGAGGTGAGAATCGACCTCGAGTACGATTTTCGCCCGGCGACGAAGAAACCGATTTCCCTTTCGAACGGTGCTGTTTGCTGCGCGGTTGCCGTGCCGCGAACGACCAATCCCCTCGATAGTTCGATCGGTCGAGCAGCCAGTTCGCTCGCCGGGCACTTTTTGCCTCGATACCGAAAGCATTGTGAGTCGTGGCTTGCGCAATCATAGAGCTGGCCGGCTCGCTCCCGATAAGTTCATGCTCTAGAATCCAGGCCGAAGGCGTTACCGCGCTTATAACCAGCTGTCGATGTCGTGTCTCCAGGAGTCACCAGGACACCGAGTTATTTCCCTGACGTGCGGAAGCTTCCGCGATGTCGACGATGTGATGATCGAGGATGATCGATTCGATAGGCATTGTTGTATTTATTGCAAGTAATTACAATGTATGTAATATTATATTGCATAATATGTATATTATTACATATATTTCACACTTTAACGTGTAATGATACTGTAGGTAATTAAAAAATATAATATTACATGAACATAAGCGTACATAATTGTGAATATTGCACAATGTAAATATTATGCACAATAAAGTAATATTATACACTGTAATAGTTATAAACAATTGTGAAACATGATTGTAATATAATGTTATATGTACAATATAATATTAGATTGCGATATAACATGTATGTACATATAATTTCGTTTTATGTTGTAAAAACAACGAGTAATTATAAAATATAATTATAACGTAATATCGTCATACATTTAATTGTAAACATTTATTCAACACCACTATCCATTTTAATGCACGATAATTTTTCACTTTGGCGAAATAAAATTTGAACTAAAACTCTAAAATTTCTGAACATTAAATGAAGATCCTTCTGCATTGATCGATATTTATTTGCACGTTCGCTTATATAAAACAGTAGGCGTGCACATTCTGGTTAAATATTCATTTATTTATATTTATACATATTTGTATAACAAAACACCAGTAATATTCTCAAATAATTAACTATTGATTTCATGTCGGCGGTAGTAAAGAGCAGGAATTTTCGGAATCGCTGAATAGAGATTATCCAATGTTCATCGAATAACAATGAGTATGCACGTTTAATCAATTCATTGACATATTCATACATATTCATACGTATTCGCATAGCAGGACCGTGTACATCATTTTAATGTAACACGGACACGCGTATCACTTTTTATTAGAAATAAATTTTGCGAAAGTTTCATTTTGTTTCAGACTGGATTACAATTGCAAAATCAAGCGCAGGTATTTGTCAAACTTGGTCCCTTCGCAGGAACCAATGTCCCGTCGACAACATCCGATGTTTAGTCAGTTGTTGCACGGTTGTATTCGGAATTTTGTGAAAACTAATCTATCGGGGGGCAAGCAACAAACTCAGAAACACAGACCGTGTCCGCGAGTTTCAATCAATTTCGATTTCAAAGGAGCCGAATTAATTTCATCGTCCTTCGAATTGTCGCTCGAGCTGTGATAATTAATGGATGCCAACCGACTTTCTCCATGGATGTTAATAAAATCCTCTTTCGTAGGCGACATTCCTCTCATCAAAGGCCACGTTAACTTTGCCAGAGTATGCGTGATAGTACCTTTGAAATACGACTTTTGTCTATCTAAGAGTGAGAATCAGTTATTTCAGTCTTCTTTTAGTTATTGTATTGCATATGCAATTTTTAGTAATTGTTATTGCATATAATACGGTCAAAAAATATATAATGACACTTGCTTATTTTTCATAGATTATTAGAACACGTGGCTTTTCCAAATTTAAAATAATGGAGCTCATAATAAATGTGAATTTAATATAATGGAATCGACTAAAGCAGTAGGTAATTTTTGTAGAGCCTTATGATTTATTTTACTTCTTATTGGTAAAAAGTTGAAAGAGATTTATTTCTGTTGTTGTTTCTCTTACGCAGGTTTATTCTCTTCTGTAATTTCATTTTTAATTATTATATCGTTATAGTTTATTTAAGAATTTAATATTATTTCTTTTTTCTTCCTTAAAATAATGAAACTCCTTAAAAAATTCTATAATTCCAGCATTTTCAAAATTCTTATTAAAACTTCTAGCTCATTTTACATACATTACAAGGCATTTATACGTTTCATTAATTCTTTTACATTCCTGCTTCAATACTGCAATCATTAAAGTTTATTCATCAGGCAGATTTATATAAAATTCTGTTTTTAATAAACAGATAAATGTATCATAAATTTTCTCAATTCCTTACTATATATAATATTAATTTTTGATAATTACTACTAATTTAATCGCTGTTATTTTATTCATTTTATACATTTGCTTGATACATTGAATATACTTGAGACAATTTTACTCTTCATTAAATCTGTATTGTGGAATAATTATCGCGCGATAACATTTATTTTTGCACGTGTTACTGCGCAATTAAATCAACCACAGTTAACATATATCTTATAATCTGCAAATTTATTGAATTTAGTAATTCCGTACCTTCGCGGAAAATTCTGCAACGATAATCCAGGTTATTCGAAACGTAAATGCATGTGCGAAATTTATGCAAAAACGTACTAGGTATATCTGAGCGTCGTTGTAACGATGAAAAATATCTATCACTGACTAATATTAGTTCGGACACGAGTGAATTCAATCGTAGCGAAATGTCGATCAATCGCTCACATCAATAAAAAAAAAAAAAAAAAAAAGAAGTCCCTTTCAATAAATCGGACCTCGAATAATTCTCGCTCTGTGAAATACAAATTTCCACAAATATCAACAATTTTTCATCCCGAAATAACGATTTTAAATGATTTTTCCCTTTTCCAAGAAGCGCGCCACCGCTCTCCTCGTGGACGAGCGTTGTTTCACAAAAGTCTGGACAAACAGAACTGGGGGAAACTGGTTTTAAAATCAGAGATTTAATAACAAAATACGTAGCTCTGCATTTTATGCAGCGTTTGTCGTTGTCAATTCCATCGAAGCGCGAGAAAACGCGGACAGACACGCGGTAAATAGGGAATCGGAGCCGTAAATCCGGTAGAATCGGTGAATTACGAGCGGAGGCGGTTACGTGCAAGGTGTAACGTATATATATCTGATACGATATCGTGGAAATTAACGTCGTCCGGGGTTTCTACGGGATTGCACCGAGACGCTGTGGATCTGTCTGTCGGTTGGTCTCCCGTGGCCACTTCCACTCACTCGTGGCCCTTCCCTGCTTGCTTGCTTGATGATAATTAAACGCATCGTTCACGCGCGTACGCGCGAGCGTTCGTTAACTTTAAACGAGTGTCACAGGCGATCGTTCTCTCTGAGGACGATACTCGTTATCTTCAGTACGTTCGCAGGCCTTTAAGTGAACCCTTTTACCTCTCTCGAAAGGTTGTTCAATTAAAAGGTTCCTCTGTCGAGTGGATCACGCTTGAAACTCGCGGTAATTATGTTATTGAATTTCAAGTAACGAAACAGCCAAAGAAAATTCAGAAATAGTCGCGTCTTTTTAAGAATCTGTCGTCGTTTTCTCGCATTCGAGGATAGAGATTGTTGATTGACTGAAAATAAAGCTACAAAATCTCTTTTTACGATTTCGACAGAGAAAAAGAAGCATTTGTCTTCTAAAGGGTTGTTATAAAGAGTAGATCACAGTTGAAATTGTATTACTGAATTTTAAATAACGAAGCAGTTAGTTGAAAATTCACAAACAAAATGAGTCTATCTGTCGTCGTTATATTTTATGAACTGTTGAATTTAATAACGAAATGCGTTATTAATTGAAGGTGTGATCAATAGTTTGTATTTTCTAAACGGGTTAAATTAAAAATTATTAAAACTTTAATATTTGGGAATAGTAGGTATTGCATTTTACTTTATATTTAATAATATCTTTTATTTTATATTTAATAACAAAGAGTCGAAATAACTAGATCATTAAATAACATAATTAACGAAAGATCATGATTAATTATACAGTCATTATACAGTCTCCGTAACTGAGACTAACATTTAAAACTCTGTCTTCTGAGAGTTTCTCGATCTTGATACCAGAACGTACAATAGAATAGCAGTCTTGAGCTATGGAACTAAATGGAAATACTTTAGATTTGGGAATGAATACAAAGATATTTGATGGCAGCTTTAATTCCTCAACGACTCACATTCTTGGCACTACAGTATAGAATGAAATAACAGTCTTGATCTATATCTACTAAATGAAAATATTTTACTTTTAGGAGTGCGATGAAAGGATATTTGAATCGAAGAATATAACATTGATTAATTTTATCGAAGATAAATCGTATTCTCGTAATTTCACTGATTCCATCATTCTGTATTTTCGTAATGCGACTATTGTAATCGATAATTTACAAGAATCATCAATTGTAGAATAATATAATTACTACATTTGTATGCATTTGTATGAAATTTATGCAAAGATGTACGTAACATTTAAAGCATCCACGGTAGAATGTTTCTTACAAGATAAAACAAATTTCTCTTTGCATATCATTTTCCCCAGTTACGTTAGTAAAAATTTAAAACTGCCTGAAACTTCAATAACTGCCGATAATATTAATATTAACGAACTAAATTTTCAGTTTCTTCGACGATCGAGTCGAACTTAAACTCAATTCGTTGCACGGCTTAATTACAAGCCATTTCCACTTAAAGATTTCCACATTCGATCCATCTTTACCAAGGGATCGATCTTCGTAGCTGTCTAATTCTGCGAAACGTCGCCGTGGCGGACGTGACGATCGTACCTGTCAATCGATAACCCGTAAAGCGGGTATTATATAGATCTTTACCATCTGCGGTTTCAAATCCACGCGACGAGCGACGCGCGCTCTGGTTTCTACGGCCACGTTACATAAACGGCCTGGTGAACCGCGAGCCGAGAATTTGAGAAGAAGGAAACGCCTGGCCAGATTGGCCTGGTTTGTGACCAAAACCTCGACAGGCATTAGCGTCCAATCAGCGTGGACGGTGAATCGCGGCTGTGAGCAACCGGTCCATGGAGTTAGCCTCGTCTCGTTATAAAACGAGACCGCGACGCGTGTAACGAGCTCGGTAGCTCAGTCGCGTTTATATTGCGCAAGCGATGTTGCCCTGGCTGCCAGTTAACAGACACGGCGACGCGTTGTTTCCATCATTCGGGACGAGAACGAAAATGTCCTGAACGCTCTAATTACGTCCTCTGTCGGCGCACGTACGCTGCTTTCGTTGGAAAAAGTTGGATATCGCGTTTGAGGTAAACACGCTGGATGAAAGGGGCTCTCTTGGGAAGAATGTGAAAGATACGTTCTTGGTACTACGCACGAAGTGAGGTTTGCGAGGTTTGGAGATTTTTAGGAGGTATACGAAGTATAGGAGTGAATTCTTCTTTTGGGTGTCTAGCAGATTCGGAGCGTCTGACATGTAAGGGCCAATACTACTTATTAGGTTCTGTTTCGTCGCGCGGAGTTTAGTATGAAACACAAATGTGCTCATGAAACTGTTTGGACATTTATCATGTATGCAAAACGTTTCGAAATTTTATCAAGATTGTGATATGAGGCGAGTAACATAATGATAATTTTTTTTTTTTTTTGTAGCACTGAACTAAAATTTTATTCCAATAAACAAAGTTCAGATCAATATTATATGATTATTATACATATCAATGGTATAATACTTTCCAAAATATGAAGTTGAAATAAAAGAAATATGAGATTGAGGGAAGAAAAAAAAAGAAAAGATAAGAAGAATGTTTTGACTTCATGAAAAATTTATTTAAAGCGATTTAATAAAATACGTATTAAACCTAGTAAATATTAAGGAATTAATATAAATGAATCGATATGATGGATTGTAGTTGTTTTAATACTTTTATATTAGATATCTTGTAATTTCAATATATATTTTTATATTAGTTTCTAACTCAATCGATATAATCTTAGAAATCACACTTCATTACAGTATTAATGAAATTGCGAATGTTTTATATAATGCACGCGATACATTTATAAAATGAATACTTTCATGAGCAACTGTACCTTCTTCAACGAGATTACAGTAGATTAGAGCAGATCGTGCTAATGGATGGAATGACAGGCAATAAACCAGGCCATCCCAGAAGAGAGATCTAAAGAAACCGCTCTAAATGACTACTTAATTTACTTCTTACCAATTGACATTTCTTCCTCGACATGAAAAAGGCATTCGATCCTTCCTTATCTCTACTAGACTGTTAAACTATTAAATTATTGAGCCGTACTGTTAGATTGTTAAACTGTTCAATCATAAAATTTAATCAGAATAACATTCAGATAACTATTGAAATTATCGACGATTAAAGTATGAAACTTGTATCAGGGAAATGAAAGTGCACGGAACAGGAAGAGAATTTATAACAAACAAGTGTCTACTTATACATACATTTTTCAAAAAAATTACTCAAATTTCTAAAAACACACCATTCTTAATCACTAAAATTTTTAATTGATTAGAAATTACTGATCAATCATTCTGGTAGTTGAAATTTCTTTTGACCCATCGAAACATTTATGTAATTTGAGATCAACCTTTAAATATAAAATAACAGTGAATTGATAATTTTCAAAGATTTTACTCTAGTAAAGAACATTTACTATGACTATATTTACAGAGAAGAGGCGACAGAACGAGATGCCTTCGTCACTTTCGTTGCAATTCGAACCAAAATTAGACAAAAAAAAAAGCATAATAAAAATCCTTATGTGATTCCGAAGTTGTAAACTCGTTATAGAGGATTAATTAGCAGATTCTACACGCTTCCCTCGATATAATTAGCGAGCAGAACAACCTTCGATCTCTTTCTTGTAGGCCTGCGGGCATTGTGTTTCCCATTCAACTACAATCCTTTTCGATCCACGTAATAACAATATAATAATGCCGGTCGCGGACTGATACTACGTCGAATCGAATTCCAGTTGCGAGCGTTATTACGACTGCATTATATAAAAGCTTATTATGTGAGACGATCGCGTTTACCGTCGTGTAAAATCGCGCGTTTGCTGCTTGCCGTCGTTTTATTTTCCCTTCGTCTGTCCGTAAATGCTTCTATACTCAAGGTGTCTCGATAGTATCGTGAAAAATTGATATAAAGTACGGTGCAGTTAGATCGAGAGGATGAAAAACTTTGTGCGTGTGTGTGTGTGAACCTATATCGGGGGAATGATTTATTGTCAGGCCACGAGGAATTGAAGGATTGCTCTCGATTGTAGTCTGGTCGTACGTTGATTTTCTGTTTTATGGCTTTTCTTTAAACAATGATAGTTGATAGCAGAAATAATAATTAATAATTCATACTCGAGATAGTTGCTTTTAATGATAGTAATAATTTCGTATGTCTGATTAAAATTAGACTGCAAATTTCTATGCAATGATCATATAAATATATAAATATAAATTATGATATATATAAATATATTATATAAATTGTATATATTGTAATATTTCACAATTACGTTGTGAATTACGTTATTAATAATACTTCTTGTAATTCTGTACTTTTTCTTCTAACATTAACAGTAATTTTCATATCCAGGAATAATTTAGTATTTCAATAGTAGATTATTATTCTAATACTAGTAGTACTTACAGTGTATTTCATTACTAATAATCTAATATTATATTTATATTTAATTAATAATACTTGTGTGCATAACATATTAGATAATACATCAGTATTAATAGTAGAATATTATAGTGCTTTATTAGTGTAACATTGTACATATTGAATGTCATATAGCATAGCCAGAAAATATTAAATTAGTATGGAACACAAGTACGGTAAAATACAAATACTTTTGGCCATTGCCATATACAAGTGATACAACACATCACTATGATATATACTACATCATGTAAGACGAAACGTTAGCTGCCGTTCCAATTGTCAGTTACACTTATTTAGCTTTTGCCGGCTAACCAATTACAGCGAGATAACTAACAAAAGTAGTAACATAAACCGTGGAAACAGTTATGTACACTGTGTACACTCGTTGATGTCTGACTGGCAAGAAACTTTCGTCTGACAACGAGTCGACGTAAAAGTTTACCATTTACGGAGGGACGATAGTATTCAATCCTCGAAACTTTGTCCCGCGCACGTGGAATTTCCAACGGCTGCGACAAGCAAAAACCGGTCTACTAAGTTTCCACGGCGATGTTTTCAGACGGTGCGGAGATGACCGCCCTCGTGAAAACGATGCGACGTGAGATTTATCTCAAAAATTCAATTCGAATTCGAAAGAAAGAACAAGTTGATGAATTTAACTTTGGATAATTCCACTCATACTTTCGTTTCTCACAACTCATAAGTGTAAATCGAATTTACCAAATTTTAATTATTATATTTTTATTGAATCTCGCTCGTCCACTTAAGAATCTAAAAATACAACTTCGAATTATTCACGTAAATCATTTAATCTTTATTTTACAATTTACCACATAAAATGTACAATACGTACACATTTTCTTGATACACTTATTAGAAAATTTGCAAAAAGTCGTAACTAATTTTACGCGTTAAACAGAGTTTACTAACAAAGAGTTGTGTAATAAATTGTAAAATAATGGGATGCTTTTAATTTGAATTTCTTTTCTTTCCATTTTTGTCTGACTTTTGACAAGGATTGTCCACTGTGCATTGTTCACAGCATCCATTCCTTTATGTAAAATCAACACGTCGTATCACGACGGTGTTACGAAGAATTTACGCGCGATGTTGCATCCGTTGCTTCGCATTGACAGTTTTATGCGGTCGCGTAAAGTTCACCGAGGACAGGTCGTGGAAGTACTGTAGGGCTAAATCGACGAGCTTAGGCCAGCTGATACGCCCCGGGGCTACCCGTCAGAACGACGTAATAAACGCAGTCAAAGGCAGCCGGTTCTCTGATGCTGAATGTTGTCCGAGTAATCAACTAAAATGAAGTACCGTCTGACAATAAGTAGCAACCAAATGGTGCCAAAATGAAAATTTGTTCGTTCATCGTTCCCAATGAGTCGAATGAACCGGAGTTAAAAGAAGACTCCTCCTTTATTGTGTGATAAGAAGAAAGGATTTTGTCGTAAGTATTATAACAAAATCTTTTCCCTTAAGGTGCGATTAACCTTTTTAAACATTAGGTATTTAACTGGATACTGACGAAAATAAATTTCTGTATAAGAAGAACATAAAATTATAAAAATTTACGATAAAAAAATCCAATGCTGAAAAGTCTAGTATACATGATGCATCACGAAACGTTTTACGATTATTAAGCAAAGGGTTTCACATGTTACAACGTTTTCATTCATTCGAACCCTTTTGCCTAATGATTTCACAATTTTCCTTTGGAATTTCATTTCATTTCATTTCATCAGCTTACGCAATGAAAAATGAGGAAACGTACCTGTGTTGCACGCTCTATTTCATCCGGTTGCACCAAGTGCAAGTGTTATGGGTGTGCTTCGGATTCGCGCGGCAATACGAGTGACCCATATTTCTTCCTTGAACTTTTCTTCCGAGCACTCAATTTACCGCGATTACTTTCTATTTCCCTCAGCCTCTCGCGCGGCAATTAGCCGTCTCAAAGATCGAATTTTATTGCCGGTCGGTGAAACGCGTGAGAATTCAGCCACGTTATCGAGCCTATAACGCCTCGAAGGTCAGCTTCAGCGATTCACGCTCAAGTTGCACGCCCAAGCGTTTAACCAAACCACTCCTCGAAATCTCAATTAACGAACACGATCGAGAACAAATGCTAAAGTGAAGAGCACAGCTGAAGTTACCAATAATTGAACCGTTCAGTGCAAAAATAATGCAAGTGAATTTCTTTGAAACTTATTTGGAAAGTGTAATTTTTTTTATTTCATTTGACTCATATTCACATTGACTCGTACCACTTTTGAAAGAACGGAAATATTGAAATTTGAATTCGAACTTTAAATTTAAACTCATTCAATTGAGGATTAATAAATATAGGTTTCAATATTTTATATACAACAAATATCAATATTTAAAAGGATTGAAATTCTTATCCGTAAGAAGATAATAAAAGAAAATTGTAAGTCAAGCCATCAAAGAATCGGAAACATCAGTTAGTTCTTAAAAACTGAAAAATTGAACAAGAGAAAATAATAAATACAGTGTTAAAAATTTGTTCGTGTATTGGTATCAATTTCCCAAAATATTTCTATTGTTCTTATGCCTTCTACTTCTTGATGCCAACACGAAAGGATTTGTACAACCTGTAGTTACTGTAGTTTAGTTGTGCTCTTCGCCAGTGTAACGTAGCACTTTCTTCTTGTTACAAAGCGAGCGTGAAAGATTCTGTTTTCGAAATGAAACGAAGGCGTCTTATCTTGTGGCGTCTTCGAGCATGTAAACCGGTAATGATCTTAATTCCTCGGCGCGCTGATGCTTTCTACTTTCTATCGGGTCTGGCAACAATCGTTTCGAGGTCCGCGATCTCGCGTGCGAATATGAAAATTTCTGCGCTTATCGGCCGATGTTACGAGATCGCCAAGACAACGCGTAGATCGCTCGTTGGCACACGTAGAATGCATACGTGTATTAAACGAGCCGGCAACTCGTTCGCTTTTGCATTACGCAAGAACCACGCCTAAGTTGGAGCTGGTCGGTGCACCGATCGGCCGATCGCCGCTCCAGCCGCGATCCAGACCGATCTGGATAATCTGACCGCTCGATATTTCGTTCTAACAATTTGAAAACTATCTACGAGCCGGAGGTTTGAACTACTGGGTCACTGAAAGTTTCTGAATATCTTTTGTGAAACAATTTTTATGTATGTATGTACGAAATATTTTGAAATTTTATTAACATTGTAACATAGAGACTCGATTATCACGATTGTGCATTGGTAAATGTTGCAATCAGTTTGAGAGTGTGTGTAAAAATTACGAGATATAAAGCTGCAAACTTGCATATATTTGGTGAAAAATTCGCGTACATTGTGAATAATTGTTTTAAATGTGATAAATGTATTATATAATAAGTACTAAATGTGATACCATTGAATATGAAGACTTACATGTTAATACTATGTATAATGGATGATTGAGAGTTTCGATACTTCGATGATCTTTGTGAAATATAGATGCATGCAGTAGATATTTGTTAACTTTTATATTAAATACTTTATCGACATGATAGTCGAGCCTCCTCACAATGAAACTTTGAAATTAGTAAAATTAAGTCGAAACGAATTTGAAAAAAAATTAATTAAAAACAGTTCGAAGCAGAAAAATCTGCTCCTATTAATAAAGATAAATTTTTAAATTTTATGAATAATCGAGATATCGGAAAAGCCTTATTTGTAGCATAACATTTCTTGTTTCAGAATTTTGTGGCAATGGCTATCGTTAATTAAAATGATATTTCAAAATTACTGTATAACTTCTGGCTTAAAAAAAATTGAAACGTGAAGCTGAAAATCAGAATTATATACTTCAAAAACATTAGAATTTTCACTTATGAAAACTATTCACAAGCGTTAATTAATTTTGGGACGATTCTTCACTTTAAATACACTTGTCTTCTCCGCGAAACACATAGCTGTCTATGTCAAATATTTAAATAACTTCAGATCTTACTTTAATTATTCCATTTCATCCTTTCTTAATCTCATTAACTGTATATCATTAACTTTTTCGTAAAAGTACTTACTGGAAACCTTTAGAAATTGAAAACGTCGTTATTGAATTGCAACTGAGCAGAAACTTTAAGTATAAATTAATTAAAAGTGTAGAACCTTTGAGATGAAAATATAAGACCAGAACGAACAATTGTTATTAGATCATGTGTATTATTTCTTTTTTCCAGCAAAGTTTAATCCGTAATCTGTTCGTTCTTTCAGTCAGTGAGCTCGCCAGGCATGTCGAACTATCGATAGCCGTGTTCGAGCAGCAGTGACTCGTTGGTAAATCATTCACCTTGACCAAACCGCGATTTCCAGCCGCGTGTTAAATCGAATTGTACTCGATTTCTCGTTGCGGAAATCTTGAAAAATTTCGAGAGTTATGAACGAATGCGTTACAAAGTCGAGTTTGCGAAATTACATTTGCTTTGTAGATAAATTACGCACCGGTTTATTAGACGATATTATCACTTCACTGTTTTCTTTAAATTATTTATATACTTTTATTATGAAATTATTTCTTAGATGAATACAAGAAACATTCAACGATTCGTAAAATGTCCAAAATTCTCCTTTCTTATTTAAAAAGGATCGTTTTATGAAATATTTGATGGATAATATTAGTAAATCGAAAGTTTTCCTAGAAATTTACCTACATCATACGTCAGAATAAATGTTTTTTTTTAAATAAAATTTCCGAAAATTGTAAATTCACTGAATCTGGGAACAAACCTCGTATTCTCCCCTGTCACAGGTACCCTTCTCCGCCAATATTTATCCCAGAAATTAGTTAGCAAGAAAATTCCAGAAATCGATAGCCCGCTACTTTACACCATGAAATGTAATTAATTCAGTTACACTCGACTTTATTATTTCCATCGTTAGATAATGGATTTTCATCGGCAGGAATTCGGGCGACTTTAAGTTGGAACGACGGCTGGTTTAATCGTTGCTGAACGATGATGGATGACGATCGAAATTTCCAGTCACCTCCTAAAATCCAGTGTAAAACCCAGCGCGAATAGAAGGAGGGGGGAGGGGGTGAACAATTTCGATGGGCTCCGTCGCGGGTTCCCAGGAGTCTTAATTAAGCCGAGGGCTCGGAAAATTAAGCGCTATTAGAGCGGCGCTCATAATTGGACCGCGTCGATGCAACGCGGCCGAACCACGCCGTGTCTCGATCCCGATCTAGCCTGAAAAAAAAGAGAAAGAGAAAAAAAATCTGTCGTTGATTGGCCCGACGGTTTGGCCCGATTAGTCGCGATCCGCGCGCGACTCACCGACTATCCTTTCCGCGAAGTAGACACCAGAGTTTTCCGTCTCGGCGGCTGATGAAATCGACGAAGTGTTTTCAACTTGCAGATGTAATATCTCGGTGAATTTTCATTAATGATTCAACGTTTAATTATAAAAATTTTTAAATTAATACAATTTAAATAGATATAATTCTTAAATTAATATAATAGGGTATCTAATCTTAGTTTATTACACAATTTTGATGTATTTCAATATAAAAATACTGTTAATATTAAATTAAATTACTATTAATATTAATATATACTGTTAATATTAATTTAAATTAATTATATACTGTTAATATTAATTTAATATTCACCTAATACTGTTAATATTGATTTAAATTTCACCTAAAATTAATAAATATAATATAACAATTATTTTGTACTATAATAAAATTCCACGATTATCATAATTTATTTAATTTTTATGTACGAGAAGAATTTCTTTGATAAAAGATGATAGAGAACGTGAACAGATCGTGAAGTTAGTAAAATCATAGATCCGTTTCTATGATTATCGTAATTTAATTTAATTTGCTTTCATATACGAAAATAAATTTCCTTGATACAAGATAATGGAGAACATGTTCGTGAAATTAGCAAAGTCATGGATCCGTTTCTATGATTATCATAATTTAATTTAATTTATTTCTACGTACGAGAAGAAGCCTTTGATGCAAAAGAAATTCGGGGAACATGTTCGTGAAATTAACAGATCCATTTCTACGATTGTCAGAATTTGTGTGATCTACTTTTATCTACAAGAAGACGCAAGATATAATAGTAACAGAAATGTCGAGAATATATTTGCGAAATTGGCAAAATAGATTGAGACGAGATAATTACGATTGCTACAGATAGGTATATCATGAAAGCTATTAAAGACCAATGTCGCCCTCAGATGTGTGTATGTCACAAGTACATCGTGAAATTTGATTTAATCTGTTAAGGACCAACGTTGCATCAACACGATATTTCATTTACATTTCATTTCTTCTCAATTTATATTACAAAATTCTATTTTTTATTATTTGGGGTAGAGAGAAATCTCAAAGATTCGCTTTTATTCATTTTTCAACAGGAATTCAGGTAAACAGGATAAATTTCACTATATGGATTGACGAACTTTAGGTATTTGAATTTTAGCAATTTTAAGCAAATTTGGGCATATACACATATGCATTACACACTATTATATAATATTAAATGAAATATATATTAATATTTTTAATATTTTATTAAATTAAATTAGTATTTTTTAAATTAATATTAAATGAAATCTATATTATATATTTTACATATATATATATATATATATATATATATATAATATATTAATATTTTATAATATTAAATGAAATATATATTATATATTTTACACACATACACATACACACACACATATATATATATATATATATATATATATATATATACTTTACATATATAATATTTAGAAAAAGTCGTCTCGCAATTTCTATTACACATTTTCCAACCAGTTTCATAATAACCAGCACAGTTATAACAAACGTCTTCCTGCACTACTACCAAAGTCTCAAAATATTTTATATAACACCGAATCTCGTGCATCGAGTGACCGTAAAAACGTCTTAGTTCGAAAATTCCTCGAACAGATTGAACAGGGAACAACAGCGTTAATCCCTGTAAGCACACGCAAAGCTAAGGCCTCGTTCCACACGCGTTTTCATCGATGCAGAATTACGACACCTTCACTCTGCTGACGGCGTTCATCGGAGCGGAAGTGACGCGTGCGGAATTCGCGTGGCTGAAACGCGATCGGGGTCGGCGCGACGTGTGCACACGAAAATAAAAGACGGCAGATTTCACTCGCGGCCTGGGCAACTTCCTAGCTTTCCCCGCGGAATGTTTACACGCTCGCGCCACACCGCGGGAGGAGCTTCTGTGCGCGCATAACAAGTACCGATCCTGAGATACCGATCGTTGTCGTTGGCGTTCGCGATAGCGATCGAAATGGAAAAGAAAATTCGAAATTTCGTCTCTCTGTCACTCTTTCTCGCGACAATACGGAGGAGCATGTTTGCATTTGGCTGGCACGCTGGCAGGTTACATAAAGTGCAGCAGGCGCGTGGCGATCACGAGTGAAATCGAACTAAATGGTAAAGTGGAAATCAAGGTTCAATAACTTGGTTATTCGCGGTGCTAATGGCCGCGCTAATGCGTAACCCTGGGCGTGCACCGAACTTTTCGAACAATTGTTTCCATTGTTTCGCGGACGGATCGAGCCTTCCGCTCTGGACGCAACCGATCGCTCGTGAAGTCGCGCGAGATGTATTCCCGAGCAATATTTTGAAATAAATTTCGGCGAAATGAAATTTTTAAACAGGTTTCTCGAATGGAACATTAAGTCAATTTTTGAATCAAAATGGTCAATCGAATAACGAATATCGTTTTAATAAAATTTCGACTGGGGTCGAATAAAATTTCGAATAAATTTCTCGACAATTTTATTTGACTGATTTTGATTGAATGAAGATTGTGAGTCGTCCGAGAATAATGAGTATTTTTTTTTTTTTTTTTTTTTTTTTTTTTTTAGTGGAATGAAGATGTGCGTCAACGCAAAGGTTTCGAGATCGATTAAGCGAGAATTAATAAACAATTGTGAAACATCAGAGGCTTATTTTAAATGTACAATAAATACATAGATAGATTTTTATACATTTTTATATTTCTGCGAACATGATCAAAGAAATATTTTATCCCCGACATATACATTTCTACGTGTTATATGCATTCTGTGCATTTATGTGAGTCTCTAAATCTCCCGCGAGTGCATGAAAATCCACAGCTTTGTAACAAATATTAAAAATGATCCGAGCGAATGTTAAAGCTCATCAACCCATTAAATAATTCACCGTGGTCTCTGCAAAGCATGCAGTTACATTAACTACCTTGTAATTTCTGTACTTTATATCCAGCGATTATCTTGTATTTTCAAACTTCGCCACTTGTAATCTCATTACAGTACCGACGAAATATCGAAATGTTTCATACATTTTACACACGCGTTTCGATACCTTCGCGAGCAGCTGCACTCAAGTGTAATAATTCGAGTATTGACGCGCGATGGTTAAATGTTTTCCGCCATCCGCGGTATCTATCGTTGCATTTTCAAACTCGCATCTGCACCGAAACAGATTACCGCGGGAAACGCGTTGAATACATTAAATTCGGCCGAAATTTGCAATGCACTGCGTGTCAAACGCAGCCGACCTATCGATCCGGCATCGATGAATCCACGCCGTGGAAAAATTTAATCGGTTTACACGAGCCAATTGTCGTGTCTGTGTGCGTGATCCCCCGTTCTATCTTTTATATCGTTAATTTAATCGAACGTTCGCTGTAAATGACGATTTGGCCACGGCGCGAGATGATTGTAAATATAACTCTTTGAACGCCTAAACGGGGGAACGTTGACGTGGCAATCTGAAATGGAGAGAACCCAAAGGCGATTATGGCCAGGGAGATTCGTCGATGCGGAAATCGCGAGCGATTAACGTAACGCGATTTTGCTTCCGGTTCACGCCGAAAAAGCGCTGTTAAGTTAATTTGCATGGCGCACTGATTACTTTTACACATTTACGTAAAACGTTACGTAAACATTTGTTTTTATTTATTTGTTTAGACTTACACACTTTACTATATATGTACATTTTTATTTCATTATTTCTCCTTGTATACTGATTAAATATCATTATCGTTTATTTATGTCTCGATTGTATATAATTCGCAGATTTTTATTTATTTATTTGTATCTACATATTTTATTTATATTTCTGTTTCATTCTTTATTTGTACATTCTATATTTATTTCGTGACTTTTTGTATTCTTCATTTTCATCCTTGCTCCATTCATATTTCAGCGTAGAAATAACCACAAAAATTTCTAGTCTAACAATTTTTTACGTAAATAAAAAAGACTAGTGTTACACTGTGTGTGTGAAGCCATATGTTATTATGCTAAAGCAAGGTGAATTTCCAACATTTGTATCTTCAACTGCAAGAGAAGGGATATAACGTGAGAGAAGAAAGATCGTAGAAATGAATCGTAGGAATGTAGAATGTAGAATTTTCCGCTAGGCGAGAGGAACTCGAAGAAAAAACTGAGATCGTAATTGCAATTCGTAAAAAAGCGAGGTCGTGCGCATAATAATTTCAAATTCTAATCAAAAATGAGGAAGAAAATACACGAGTGAAAGTAGGATTATAATAAAATTAATTTATCAAGGATCATTCATCAAATGTTAATGTAACGTTCCATTTACAATTACTTTCTGTCAATTTACATCTCTAAAAATACTATTTTTTGATATGAAAACTGTGAACAAAATTTCTAACAATTCGCTTAATATTTTACATAAAAGTGGGATTCGACTAATTTTTTAACTTTTATTTTAAGTAAATCGCATTATACTCTGGGAGACGATGCTTTAATTATTGGCTTTTAAAACGAATGCAACTATTTCAAATTTCTTTATAATTCAATGGGAATCTAATTTTATAATTTTAATTTCCACAAATGGAAGAAGTATTGCTCGTTTGTATCAACCAAAAAATTTTGTAGTGAATGTAAGTAGATAAATACTTTAAATGAAAACATAAATTAGAAAGAAATAAAGATATTTCGATATAAATCTAATAATGAATGAATATTTTTATGAATTAAACGAATATTTTTCCCTAATTAACGATCTCAACGATTTCTAATGCACATCTGTTATTAAAACGTCAGGATTAAACAAAAGTACAACTAGACAGTGAAGTAAAAATGATGCAAACATGAACAACATTAAATATGTGTGGTGACCAATGCAATATTCGATATACACCAGTGTGAAACTGTCGAATGAAACAAAAGAGATATAAAAATTGGTAGAACAAACAACAAAAGGGCTTCATCGATCTACTGCCGTTTCCTGTCGTTTGACTACACAGTACAACAAACATCGAAATAGCGTGAAATGAAAATTTCCACGACCGAAAGAAACTGTCATAGGTGTTAATGCGATTATTCGTTGCTATGTACTACATACTCTAGGGAAAAGTTGTACAGAAATGAAGAAGATGAAATATTTCTTTGTTTCTTTCTTTCCTCCACTCTAACCTATTAAAAATCAAGCAACGTTTTATCATAATATTGTAGATTACATTGTAATTAACTAATTGATCAAAATGATTCATCATAATATTATTAATATCATCAATTGAAAATGCTTTAACTTTTTGAAATTTTGTAAAATTATATCCACGTTCCTTGTGCCAATTTTTTTTTAAAATAAAATGTCATGTTATACAGATGTTTCAAATTTTACAGATTCATGCAACGTGTTGCTATATTCCCGATATTTTCTGACATATAACATGCATTATTCTGTCAGAATATTGATTTCTCACTATTGTGCCAATCCTAACACCAAGTTAAATTAGACAAACTAAATTAGAAAACCGATGAAGAACAAGAATTAATTGAACTAATTAAATGCCTGATAAAGCAGATGTTCAGTTCGTGAGATCGGTACGAACTTCAAACTGATATAATCATCGTGTGAAGTACAGTTCGATCGCAATTTACACCGAATAACCACGAATTTTGTCCATCGAGCATTCATTCATGGCCGGAACACACGAAATCGTGAATGATACGTGCCGTTAATTGGACCTCTCGATCAGAGAGGAATTAATCGAGCGTGGACGGAGCTGGCTGAAGAAGAGAATTATCCAACGGAGGAGCGCGACCGCGACCGCGAGGCGCGATGAAAAAGAAAAAAGCAGAGAAAAGAGAGAAAGAATGTGGCTGACTCGCGGACACAACGCTGGATCGTCTTCCATTCGCGTCTTGCGAGGGAGCGACGTTTCTTTATTTCATTCTTGCGTGGAGCCTCTCCTGAGGAGGAGGGAGGAGGGGGGAGGAGAAGCCAGTTGAAATTAACGACTCGGAAATTCTAATTCAATGGCAAGGCTGCCGGCAGAGTCGCGGCTTTCTTCGGTTCGCGGCTTCCTGCCTAGCCAGCTCTCGTCTCCCGTTTCGTTCTTCCTATTTCTTTTTTCTTTTCTTTTTTTTTCTCTTTTCTCTTTTTGTCGCGAGCTTCCTTCGTCTACTCCGTACCGTGAAATAAAAAGGAACAAAGAAAAAAAAAAAGGGACGAAGAAATCTGCGGGTTTTCCTCTGTCCAATGAGGCAGATACGGCGATGCGACGAGTTTCAGTGCTGGCTATAGAAATCGGACTTCCTCGTTATGCCAAGGGGTTTCTTCTTTTTAGTTCTTTCTTTTTTTTCTCATATCTGAATGTGAGACGAGCATTGTACATTGCTAAATTAATGGAATATTCGATATAGAGTGAAGAATGGTACGGAGCATTTGATAACGGGATATCAAGGTGGATTTCAAGGATCAGGCTCGGTTAGTGGATATAATTGCAGATTTTTGTGAAAACCCGGAATTTTGAGGATATGATTGAACAAATATTGTAGAACCTCGGGAAAATGTTGATACTTCATTATTATTTTCTTATTGTCGCGAGCGATTTTTGCACTTTAAAGTATATACTTACATATATATTATACAAATGTACGAATTTCTACAGCTTAGCAATTACGAATATTTGAGGTACACGCTTTTAATTCGTATTTATAAATATAGAATAAAACATACACATATTAAAGATATAAGTACATGTGCTTACGTGAAAGTTGATTTCCCATTTTATTGTTTAAAAATGACTGTGGATATTTGTGTAAATTTATGTTTATGAATAATTAAAGTGGGAAGAGATTCATTTTGTCCATTAAATATTGCCATTTATACTGCGCCTTTCACTCATTTGATCTATCACGATTGTACGGTGGATTTTTATGCATTTGTAGGAAATTTATACGATGCAAAGGTGTGTTAGATATTCAGAATTATATAAAATATCCAACTTATATTTCATACAATTTAAAGGCGACAAACTGTACTCAAAATACTATATGGTACTATAGTACTATATTGTACTTTAAATATTTATTTAATACAATTTAATCTTCAAATTTTTACAATTTGATAGATATAAAATTAGTAATCCAGAATGTCGTAGATTCACAATGGTACATTACTAAAGATACAACAATGGACATGATAGTCAGAATTATATAAAATATCCAATGTTTATTGTACCTTAGACATTTTGTCCAAAATTATCGAACGATGCAATACAACTCGAGTGTATTCTTGAAATTTCCCATAAATACGTGAAAATTCACGGTATGGTCACGATAGATCGAACAACCGAGAGATAGAACGAGTTCAAACGATCGGTCTTACAGCCGCGTGCCATTTAAGTAATCGTTTCAAAATGTCACACTTCATTTAGCTGTAAAAGGAGGCTTGTAACACAGTTTGCCATTGCTCGCGTGTGTCCGATCAACTACAATCCACTCATATAACTAACACAGTACGAACGCGAAAAAGTCACGGGCTTTTCGTGGCCACGATCAAAGAAAGGAATCCAGAAAATGAAAGGAGCATTGAGAATGGACCAGTGGATCGTCTCGTTTTGGACGTTTTCGCCGATTTTATTAATTAGACATAGGGAAACAGTTAGGAAAACGATATAAGCTCGTAAATCATGTAGAGTCACGGTTATTCGAGATGTAGCTACGATGGATGGTCATCTAACTATGATAGGAAACGATTCTAGGTGAAAATTAATTAAAAATGAGACTTTTTCATTTAATACCTCGTTTTCAGAAACATTTGGATTTTAAGTCAGGCTAATTTCAAATCAGACCGAATAAATAATTGAAAGTTATTACACGTGATGAAATAAATGAATAAATTTTCATACGACACTCCGTTTTCTAGAATATTAAATTCGAAAGTTCGTAACTAACAATTAGGTGAATTTTGAAGGATATTTTTCCAATTGGAGAGATCGTTTTTCAACGAGTTTTAGATTGAAATTAAATTGAGAATCAATATACGAGTTGTACGAACGCGTTACTGTGATTCCTATCGTTGCGTTTAGTCAAAATATAGAAATAAAAGAATCACATTAAAATTAAATGAAAAGCGATCGAGTGTCGATGCAGTATATCTTTCATACGAGAAAATCGCGTCCGTTTCGTATGTTGCCTCAGTAATGTGTTTTTTCGCCGTTAATTACTATTGTTTCCCACCGTGTTACGAGCATTATGCACGGCACTGTGATTCTCGCCATTTAATTGCTGCAGGCCGATAATTAAACGCTGCATGATTCGCGCTTCCGAATATACCTCGGTTCTATCTCGAACGAACTTTCTTTTGGTTTCTCCAACACTGGAGATTTTATTAACCTGTTAAGAGACTCGTTCTCGTAACAATGTTTTATAGAGTAGTACGTGCATGGGATATTTTATAGGATACTTCAGGAGCAGCAATGCATTATGTAGATGTTTACATCTCGATGCAACGTTCTTTCATTTCGACGATGCGAGAGATGAACTTGGATAATATGTTTTTAAATCTCCACCTTGGAGAAATATTGTTGAAACAGAGAAAATAACTCGGCACGAATCGTTGTCACTGTCTTCTTATTAAAATTCATATTTCAATGCCATCATTGGCAAAACTTTATAATTCAGTTTGTCTTAGTTCAATCAATTTCAAAATTCGACGTAGAAATGTACAGTTCTCCATTAAATAAACACTTCGACGTAGAAATGTACAGTTCTCCATTAAATAAACAATGCGATGTACTCATTAAATCAAGATAATTTTTATGACCGCTGTCATATCGTTTATAATTGTATCGTTTACAATTGTATTAATTATTACTAATTAACTATTAATATCACGAGTCGAGTGAAAGATTTTACAATCACGGAATTAGAAACTAGCACCTAGAATAAACATCAATCAAACCAATTATTCATTTCTTCTATTCAAAATTTGAAACTGAAAAGTTTCACCGTTGTATCTCGTTTCCACAACTCCATAAAATCGCGGAAATATCGTCCAGAAGCAGTTTGCAATTAACCGATTGAAATCACGTTACGCCAGAGCCACGGTACGAGCTCGCAGTATCAAATGGATTGATCGCGATACTCCTCCTCAGAGTGGCGTCTAATTTCATTAAGAGATCTACCGATCGAATTAGCCGCTGTCTAGTCAGCGAAGGAAAAAGTCGACAAAGATCCTCGGACACGCGGCAGCGAACGATAATGCAGCGAGAAATCGATTACGTAATGGATAGCTGGCCGCGTAATAAAAGGGAGGGGAGGAATAAAACGACGAGGAATTTCTAAGGCTTGCGTGACCAGAACGCGGGCGATTATCGCGATTACAGGGGCGGCCAACGCCTTGGGATCGCGACCGATTAATTAACATCTGCTTAGCGAGATTTCAGCGCGATGGGCCTCCCAAGACGAGAGAGATCTCGCGTCGGTCCGTGAAAGGTTGCAATTAAGAAGCGGCGCGTGTTACGCAATCGGCTATAATTATGCGCTCTGTAAATGCGAGTTCTCTGGTCGTTGTTTATCGTTGTCATGCGAATTTCTAGCTACTTGCTTGCGTGGCAACGTGGAAGTTGAACGAATGAAAAATACCGTTAGTTTTGAAGACCGAGATTGGGGGCAGATTGATACCGTGAAATTAACTGGATAGTGTTTTTTTTTTTCTTCCTTCCTGTATTCCTAGAGGAGTTTAGTATCAGATAATAAAATAGATAAACTCTTCAAATGAAATTATGATTATTCTAACAGTTTTAACAAATATTAATAATTTTGTATGTATGATAAATAATGAAAACATAAATTTAATGTATAAATTGTATATAATAATTAACATGTGAAATAATAAAATTAATGTAAAAGAACCGTCGTTATTCTTATACTGTAAGAATTATACTAATTTATTTGAATAGATTAAAATTAAATTATATTAAAATATATTAATATATTTTCATATATTATACTAATTTTATAATTTTATAATTTTATATTATAATAATATAATATAATGTATATTAAATACTACATAATATATTATTTATACATTATAAATTAAAATTAAATTTGAATAAATAATTCAATAAACTGAATTTGAAATTCAAAAACTCGCTTATAACCGAGTATAAGTGCATTTCTACTTGTTCAAGTGGCCAACAGTGACATATGAGTTTCTTCTTCTTTTCAATTTCCTGTTATTACACTGGACCCACGTAACGTTAGCGGAAGCTATCAAGAAGTGAATAAGAGTCCCAAGGGTGTGATGGTTATTCACTCGCCTCCGAATCACAGCTACGATTCCCTTCTTTCTCCACTATCGTGCCACGATAAACGAGATCCAACGTTTAATTAATATCCAAACAATAAGCAAAGATAGTATCGCACGTAGGTGTTATTTGAGTCAGTTGTGGTCCGCGGTTTTAATTTTTAAAGCGTAAAGAAGCAGATTTCCATGATTAACAATTATTTGAGAAATCATAACGCGTACGAATGAAAAAAAAAAAGAAAGGAGGAGAAAAAAATATATGTTGCCGAGTTTGAAATCGTTAAGTTTTTACGAATGAAGTGAAAGGCGACGCGAGGCAAAATCAGCGAGGTTGCGCAACTCGGCAAGAGGAAATAAAATTTGGACGAGAGACTTTTTCACCAAAGCGATAGATTTATGCCGTGGCATGGCCGCAGCCGCCGTCTGTTCTGCTAATCGGTAATTAACCGTTTCCCAGTCGATTCTTGTTCCATGTTTCTTCGTTCACCAACGAAGTCTTCGTCATGCGTGATTCCGCTGTCAGCGAAGAAGTGGGAACAGCTATTTTTCTCAACATCATGTTGCACAATCTTTCACTTCAATGTCAATGATCTTCGAATTTTAGATTAGAAATGTTTGAAATCAGAGCCAGAGTTTCAACTCTACGTGTGTCTGGAAATTCGAATATTGAAAGTTTGTATATTAAAGCTAATCTCGAAATTTAATTTTAGGCTTGAATCTGAAAATTTAATTAAGTCGTGGTTTATGTTAAAATTCAGATCTAACCTTGAACTTGAAAACAACGTTTTCATTTGAACGTAAATCTATCCTGGAAATTTGAACTCCTGAATCTGAATCAGTATTTAAATTTAAATCCAACATAGAAGTTCTAAAAATCTGAATCTAACCTTGCGCCTGAGAATTTAAATTCATCTAAATTCAAATTAGCAACCTCTAAATTTCGAAATACAAAGTGTTAACCTTAATTTAAAAAGATAAATCTCGATCCCCGAAAATCTTCAAACGCTTCCTCATCACGCAGTGATTAATCAGTTTGAAAAAACTTACTAACCACATTTTCAGTCACGGCCACAAACTCCGAATATTTTTCACCCACAGCCATCCCTTAATTGCTTCTAGCAAACATGCCTCGCCTTTTATGAATGTACAAAGGCTTCCGTTCCTCGTATAACATATAACGATGATAAAGATTCCAAGTCCAATTACAGGAAACATGCTGACTCGCCGTTTTTCCTTGGGTCCGGCGTCTTTCGTTCCCCATTGTCCGCGTGAGGGCAATTAATGAAAGTATAAAGGAGGAACCGGGGACATTAGTGGCCCTGCTTTTTCCTCGCGGCAGATAGGGTGAAAGTTAAGGGCGGAGTTGCCAACAGCCGCCGGTAATTGCAAGAAGAAAGGTAATTTCAACCGGTCAGCGGAATTGAAATTAATCTTTGAATATGTTTTCGCTGACTTCATGGTCCCTCTAACAATAAGTAAATAGCCAAAAATAATCAGCGATTAATTTGATCGACGAAAAATTTCACTTGACGAACGACCATTGAACAGTAATAGAAATTTTGTCTTCAAATTATTATAAAATTATAGAATTGTAGAATTTTTATAGAGTTATAGAGTTATAGAGTTAGAGTTGTAGAGTTGTAGAGTTGTAGAGTTGTAGAGTTGTAGAGTTGTAAAGTTGTAAAGTTGTAAAGTTATAGAGTTATAGAGTTATAGGGTTACAGAGTTATAGAGTTATAGAGCTATAGAGTTATAGAGTTATAGAGCTATAGAGCTATAGAGTTATAGAGTTACAGAGTTACAGAGTTACAAAGTTACAGAGTTACAGAGTTACAGAGTTACAAAGTTACAGAGTTACAGAGTTATAGAGTTATAGAATTATAGATTTTGATACTTTTCCAAAAATTTACGGAGCTTGTGCAATACATAGAGTATGCAAACTTTATCGCAATGTATTATTTAGCAGAATTTAGATTATTTTATTTTTCTTTATAAAAATTGCATAAATCTCTGCAATCTGTTCCTAACTTTTCAACATCTAATCGTTTAAAATTTCGAATCAAACATAGAAATATAGATATGATCTTCTATAGAAATTATATCGGTTCTGTTAGTCTACATACTTTCTTCAAATTTTTCACAATTAAATTAATTTCAGGACAACGAAGAAATATTATTTTTACTAAGTTAGAATTCGAATTTTCGCCACTCTGTATATCATCAATCTGGCGGGAAATTCGTTGCTCAACTCGTCAGAATGCATATCAACGTTACACAACAGAATTTGAATTTAAAATTTCATCGAACCTGATTACGCAATAATCGATGGAAACTCAGTGGCAGTAATGTTATTTCTAGATGTACGAATCTGCCAATAAGACCACGGGTGGAAACGGTAAAAAATCGTCAGTTCCGATCGTTCGGTTTCGCAAGTTTCCTTGTAGAAAGCGTGCACCTCCGCTCTGCACAGCACATTACGTATTAAAGCGATCTAGATATTTTCAAAGGTATCTTCGAACGCGATCATTTGTAATAATTAAACGAAGTGCGATGTTGCGCAACGAGGCGAAATTTCGACGCAATGGATTTTAGAAAGCGCGTGTGTTTGATCATTGTAACGCGTCCCTTTTTTCAGACAGTTCTGCTACACTTGAAATCCGTGGCTGATCGAGAACGAAAGTAGTGATGGAATTAATATTACAGCAATACTATCACATTTACAATTTTCATATCAAAAATAATCAACATTTCTTCGATATGTATGATAATATCGATCCTGTTTGACAATTAAAAATACTGGTATCTTTGATACTTGTATGAAAACATCGATACTTGTTTGTTACACGAACATATTCGGATAGATGCTTGTAACAATGCCATTAATATTTGTATTGTGTATGAAAATGTAGTAATTGATTCAGATATTTTACATCTAAACATAGGTTAGTACTTCCATCTATATTCCTTTAATATTTCTATGAAATTATCGATATCCGTTCGATCCTTCTATGATTATTGCATAAAATTCAATTAAATATTAGAAATGAATGTCAAATAAATAAATATCCGTGCATCCGAAATTTCTACATAAACTGCCGATCGAAAATTTCGGAACGCTCTTTATTTTTGATAATTAAAGTATATTTACAAATAAATTCGAGGATTTTATAATACAACGTCTTACAGATACAACACTTATACACATATTGAATGCATATACAACACTTATACACATATTGAATGCATATTTAATTTTACCAGTTTTGAAATACATGACCAAGACGGAGGTTGTATATCATTGAGTGTTTTAGTATCAAACCGATCAAGTATCGTCAATAATATCGATGTCAATATTGATCACCGTGTGGAGAGAAGGTAATATTTGTTCCATTTGTATTCTCTGTAAAGTAGTTTGCAGCTGAAGCGAAACTGCCTACGATTGCGACAATTTCGCGAATTATTTTGCAAATGCAACCGCGCGCCGTACGAATCGCTCGCGATCGCGTTTTGCAATTATCATGCATTGACTGAGCGTTCGCGAGCGGATAGCTAAAGCGCGCCGATTTGAAAGGTCGATAAGGACATACGGATTATAATTACAAATTCGAGCAAGCGTCCCGGAATAAAAGACGGGCTGCCATTATGCAAGCTCGATGTTCCGCTCAATAAGCCGCGGCGTAAAATTCAATTTCGAATTTACGCTCATACGTGCATCTCTTGAGACACTTCGATCACGGATCTTCGCAGCGTGCAGAATTTGGACAAAATTCGGAGAAGAAACTTGAAGTATAAATTTAATGATCCAATTTAAATACAGCAAATAAATTTATGTTATATACGATAATTGTATTCTACAGAAGTTCGTATCACATTCACTGTATTCTCTCTATTTCAATATTATGTTGACACAGTGTTTATTTGTTCATAAATAAATATAATACTGTCTTACTGTTAATAACATGACTAGAAACTGATAAATAATATACAATGAATACTTATATTTAATGTACCATTATTTCAAGCAACTTATTTAAAATGAATCAAGTAAATTAAAATAGACGATACTTTTCGAGAGAAAGTTTAAATATTTTCAGCATCCTTTGAGTAGAATAATATTTCATCCAACACTGGCGAGATTTAATTAATTAAATAAAACACTTATCTGAAGCTTCGTCCTTCAGATTGCTATTAATTGAACGAAAGAGAGTTCATCTTGAAATTGTCGAATCGTGTCGACAAACGAACTACGGTAATCAAGAAAATTGTTAATATCCCGAGAAACGGAGAGCAACATGATAAATCCATCTTTCCTGATTTTCTGATATTTTAGTTTCTGTTGCTGATCGATACGAACTTTATTCATTAATTTGAAAACATTTATAATTAAATTGAAAATTGAAAACACTGTGTGTAATTAAATTGAGACACTTGTCAACAATGATTAATTAAGAATTGAAATTACAAGCTGGTGAATTGTAACTTCAAGAACAACAAACTAAAGATCTCATTTAAAGTTCTGCAATGATGTAATAATTCCAAACGGTTCTTAGCTTTTTCAGAAAATTATACAATTCTATATTATACAGTAGAGAGTAAATAAATATAGAGAATTTCGAAACGATCCTCTGGGGAAATTATACAACCATCGACATCCGTTTCCTTCAATTTCAATTTCAATCGAAGTTCAAAACGATCTTTAAATTGCCGTTACGCTTCGTGGAAACGTAGCATTTCACCAACAGATCCGCGAAGACAAGGCTGAAAGACTTGAAAGCTCCCGTGAAAGCGCGCAAACAGGGTTCCCTTGCCGTATTTTCATACTCCCTGGCATCAAATAATAATACTCTGGATTCGTTACGAGTGCGCAAACTCCGTTAAAATGTTAAAAAGCTCGCACAGCGAGGATCGTGTAACTCGCGCCGGGTAAACAAGATGCATTAAAAGGTAAAGGCAAATCTGTTGTGCGTTTCCGCTGCAACGAGCAGAATCCAACAAAACTCCGACCTGGCTAATTAATATTTAGAAAAAGCAAACACGCCTATCGAAGATCCCGCGTTTTTTGCGTGTTAGCGAGCCTCGCGTAGCGTGAGAACGATTAACGAACGACTGAGATTTATGTGAGACTCGTTTAATAACGCGAACGGAAGTATCAGGCAGGTATTAACGACCGTTAAATCCATTTAGCGATTGCCAGCCGTTCGATGAAGAATTTTAACGACGTTATATAAGGAATTGCTCGGCATTTTCACGAAATTTGCTAGCGGGTAATTTATTAGGAAATTTATTGTAACTCTTCGCGCAATTGCATGCGCTGAGTTAGGCGTTGCATCGGTTATGAGGCACATATTCCTCACAATTAGGAATTTTAATCAATGGATCTTTACGGATAAGTGTTTTGTAATAGCACGTCTCGTATTTCTTGTAATTATACGCTCGCGTTGTGTAGAGTGTTTTAACGTTTGTTTTCCCTCTTGATGAATCATAATTATTACATTTAAGTATTTCATATACTCCTATGTTTCCTCTGTCTGCTCTACAATTTTTTATTCGTTTCTCTTGTTTCTCATAATTTTTATAAACATATCGTTCGCTCGTATTTATACTTCGATTTCGAACGAAATTATAAATATTCGAGGAAAATAAATTACATAATTATCTTATTTTTATCTCTTAAAATCTCTTTTGAACCATAAAAATTTAGATTTAATATTGTATTTAATTGCGGAATTTTTAATTTGATTTAATTCTTTTAAAAATGTATGTGCCAAATGTATGGAACGTATATAGTGCACAAAATTATATAAAACATCAATATATATTATTTAGTAAATGAGATGAATTTTTATTTAAATTCTGCTTCTTTAGAAGCAATTTCACTCACGAATTTGTATAAATATCCGCAGTCCACTAATCTCTATCGGAAAGAATGTAAAGTACAAAATAAAATTACACACGCATATAAATCATGTATATAATTTTTGTAACGTAAAGCATGTTAAACATTATATGTAATTAAACAATTTACCATTTGTGACTCAACAAGTATAATTTACAAATTTTCAGTCCGCCAGTTATTGACTTGGAACATGATGACATTTCGAAGATTCAGAAACAAACGGGGATAGGATAGTTCAAAAGCGAAGGGGTCAAAGGTTTTATTTGCCGTGTTGCCAAAGGGAACCGCAACGCAGCTGGTCATCCGTGAAATTTCCACGTCAAACGCGCCGATATTCATCCCCAATGTAAACTTGTCGGCTTGGCTGGCGTAACGACACCGACACAGGGCTAAAGTAGAAGCATTCTTCGACAAATAGCGACCCTCGTGCTTGTTAGGAGGGAATCGTGCCGGAAACGCGTGATCCCTGCTCTCGCCTGAACGGAAAGGAGCACGCCGGATGCGGTTGAAATTTCTTAGACGTGCATCTCCGGGGAAATTTTAAAGGGAATCCACTTAAGAACTGTTGGGAGATTGTCACGATCTTTTGATATTTATTGTACGTGTCTGTCAGAGGTCGGAGCGATGAAAAGAATAAAATAACAGGATAAAATATAAGGCTCTATATATTTTAACTTTTAAATGTTCTGCAATCTTACATGCCCATTTTAATTTATACACGCTATATTCTATGTAATGTAAATAATGCTATATTTATATGCGAATCTTCAGAATTTCGAAGAAGCATTTCAAACGTGATTTATACGATCTCCAAGGGGAAATAATTAGGGGTGGTTAATTTGTTTGTTGGTGGACACGAAAAGGACGAAGATTAACTTTTTCTAATGTAACCATACAATTTTGAATGCATTAATCAATCCATGTTGGCATATTGTATAAAAGTAGAATAAAGTAATAAATTACATATATAATAAATAAAGCTGTATAAAAGATTTTTAGAAAAAGAAAACCTACAAGAAAAAAATGAATATAATCAAATTGAACACATCGAAAGCTCCCCCTGTCCTGGTTTTTTAACGAACTACTTTTGTATTTGAATATCACACAAGAAAAATGTAGCAAGCTCGCGTTCTTTGTTTTTCTACCTGAAAATAAAATATTTTCATATGAAATAGTAGAAGACCGATGCAGTACGAGAAATTTGAAAATATAACTCTTCTAAAAATTCACGATATTCCGTAATAGCTTAGAGCTCGATTAATATTAATTTGCAGATCATTTCGACGCAGAATTTACGTGCAATATATCGATACATATTTCGTAAAAGGATCAAAGGGAATGTGGCTCGTATATTTTTCATTCAAGAAATAAATATGCCGCGCGCTAAATTAAAACACCACCCACCCTATATATAATCTTTCCACAAACTCGGCCAGTTTCTTTCAATACGCGCATAATTGTAACGCGAATAAACATCAGGCGAATGGACTTTTGAGGGGATATTAATTAGCGTGATATAACGAACGAGCGCAGCGTAAAGTGTAATCGGTGAGGATGCAGCCGGGAGGGAATCGCAGAGTCGCGCAGCGGAGCGCGATAAAACCGGATGAGGAAAATTATCGTATCGACGGCGGGATTCGCTCGCGAGATCAGCACGACTGTTTTCGCGAATTCGAGAGCCAAACTTCCACTCGTTCACGATTAATGGGACGCTTAATTGCCAGAAGTTTCGCTCGCGCCGTCTATCGCGCGGGGGGAATAACGAGTTTACGCGTTGTTAATAGTTCCGGAGATGGTTTGTCTTCTCCTCTGTCCACGGCGAACTTCTCCGACTGCGAGGTAAAAATTCCGACGGCAATTATGTTAAACTGGCGTCATCGCTGGAAAGAAAATAGAGATTACACACTCTCGTTGTGCATTCTCTTTGAACGACGTTTCAACGGATTTTCCGATTTGACTCTTCCAGTAGCGAATAAAAAGAACGATCGGATAAATAATTTATCAACGATGATACAGACGGACGATCGTTTCTCTTCCTTTCTCCCTGATAATGCGATATTTCTTCCTTTTCCTCTCGTTTTATCGTTTCGTCGGTTTATATTCCGAGTCGACGGAACGCAGCAGTTTCATACAGGTGCACGCGTTTTACTTCTATTCATCGTCAAAGCTCGTGAATGATAGATAGATAGATCATCGATCATAAAGCCTGTGTGATTGTAAAATTACTCGAGTCCTCCCTCCTAGAAATATATAAAAACAGTCGAAGTTAGTAGTGTGTTGAACATTTATGGCAAAAAATCCTTCTACTCAAAGTGTTCAAATATTTTCATAAACCACTGCACGCGTTCGATAACGATTTTCATTTACTATTATTCATCGTTATTCATTATTTGCCAATTTATTATTTATTAATAACTGCACCATTACACATATTTATTATTAATTATTTATTTCACTTCTCTAGATCGATATCTTACACGTGTAACGATTTTCATTTACTATTATTCATCGTTATTCATTATTTGCCAATTTATTATTTATTAATAACTGCACCATTACACATATTTATTATTAATTATTTATTTCACTTCTCTAGATCGATATCTTACACGTGTAACGATTTTCATTTACTATTATTCATCGTTATTCATTATTTGCCAATTTATTATTTATTAATAACTGCACCATTACACATATTTATTATTAATTATTTATTTCACTTCTCTAGATCGATATCTTACACATTAACAATTTTCCATTTTGCTAACAGCTGATCCGGTATGAATAGCCAGGACAATTTTAATTTTCGTGCATTTGTCACTTCATGTCAGTTTGCTCGCCATTTCCAACGCATTTACCCTCGCCACATATGTATTTAATATTCTCCATCCATTCACATCCAGCCAACAGTCAACAGCGAATTCCAAATACTTACATCGCAAACGTTATTATACCGTTGAAAAGGCGCACCGAGAGACGGGTCGCCCCCTGCACAATGCAGAATCAACCCTCTCGAATTGGAAAGTATGAAACGCGCGCGGTATTAATAATCCCGCCGACGTTGCAAGACGGAAGTCAATATATGTGTTGTTCAAACGAACAGAAATATAAGGGTAATTTAATATTCAGGAGCGTATCAACCGGGGATTCGTATCAACCTGGCAGGATCTCTCGAGACCTACGTCGAGCCTAACGCGGTGTTAGAGCAATGGGAGTTCCGCGTCGCAGCTCATTTTACGTCCTAATGGGATTCTCCTTGCCTCGAAGGAGGTTTGCCTTGAATCCGGAACCGAGCCGTTGTCTGCCCGTGACTTCATTCAGAAAACTGCCGGCAAAACGAACGGGACGTGTTCTCCGCTT
This sequence comes from Frieseomelitta varia, assembly GCF_011392965.1. Taxonomy (NCBI): domain Eukaryota; kingdom Metazoa; phylum Arthropoda; class Insecta; order Hymenoptera; family Apidae; genus Frieseomelitta; species Frieseomelitta varia. Next base: position 902,371 of record NW_025110715.1, read on the forward strand.
TTTCTCACTCGGGCGCGTGAAAGTTTCAGAAAAAAGTTTCAGACTGTAAACGAAGGAACTTGAGACTAGCTTGATTTCAGGCATTGAGCGTGTCCACGTTTCACGTGATTGTTCTAAATGATCGTGGAATTACTTAGAGAACCTATAATAATTTGGTGATTTCCTATATGTATTATTATATATTATATATATTTTTTTATCATAATGTGTATATATAGACTTGTAAAAATATTTGGACATTTCTAAGATACATACATGTGCACTCTTGGTCAAAAGTCTCAGAACACATTTTATTTTACGTAATTCATTTATTTTATTTCCACATTTATTTTATTTACTCTTGGATGATATAATAATCGTTGAATTATAAATGTCCACGATTAGATCTACGGTTTATTTGTTAAACTACTAAAATCTTGTTTCACGGAGATGAGTAATAAAGAGTTTTCAATCAAATTGAAAATTAAGTAATATAATATCCAATAACTGTCGTAGAAGATCAAAATTTTTTAATCATACATGTATCTGTTTTTTTTACACTTAACTATATTTATTCAATAGATTTATACCAAAGTGTTTATTAAGCGGAAAATGACAAATGGATAATTATTACTGCAACATTCTATGAGAATGTCCTGGAAATTTTATAACATGGCAGTTGATATTAGAGACATCGGATATCGAGCTTCGATATTGTGTTTCTTCGTTATAAACTAGAGAATGGGACACAAAACACCCGCACGATATAGCTATTTTCAAATGAATCGAATCCTCCTGGTATGGTTATTCAATAATAACCAAATATTATTGGAACAGATCGCTAATATCGCAACAGCGTAATTACAATAGTTAAAAGGTCCCATCTGCGCCGATAGTTGTACGAAATTAATAACATTCATATTAATATCCGATAAAATCTCGTTAAAAGCGAATTTCTCTGCAAATATTCAAATACGAAATAAATAGATTACGAATTTGTATACGTTTTTATGTTTCTTATGAATCGTGCTAACGTAGCACGTTATCATAAGCCAGAACTTTGTTTCATTTTTTATTAAATATTGTAACCGATGCATCTTCTTCGAATTTGTATTTATATATATATCGAGAATCTTTCTGTTTTTGTGGTGGTAGATCGCCGTTACGAAATCGGCGGGTAATTTATTGCCCTTGGTAGAAAGGCAGATAGTTTCAACGATGGAAATCAATTTAGATCGGCGATAATTCGGTCGTGAGAGTAATTGTTGCAATAATGGAGCTGATCGTTCGGCCTAGAAGCTTGCTTTCTCTGGCACCGTTACACCGGAATAGTTTTCTTTTTGTCGCGACCGACCGATCGCCATCCCGTTCAAGGGAAATCGTTTCTTACCGCCGAGAACGGGGGCAAAACATCGCGCCACGGTGTCTTTCTTTGCGAAACGAAAGCAAGGGCACGCCGCTTTTTCTCTAAGCGATCAAGTTCAAAAACGTCGCGGCGAATCGATTTCACGTGGCCAGCTAACGAAATGCCGCCTTGACCGAATTTTTTCGTCGTCACAGTTCGAAGGAAGTGTATCTACATTCTTCCGAATGATCCAGAAATTTCACAATTCCATCACTGCTAACGCAAATTCCGTAAAACTTCAAAAATTACATTTCCTCAATTCACGAAAGAAACAAACAGATATTAATTACGCAGAATGTATTTACAATGAGTCACAAATTTCACCAGCACTTTGACATTTACGTAACCACAAGTTTCATCGATCTCGATCGACTAATTGAAAATTATTCGCCGTGTCGAGGACTTCCTCGTGGCGACGAAAATAGCGGATAGAAGGTCCCTCCAGACTGTAGAAAGATAAGCCGCTTTAAAAGACGATCTTCGAGCTACAATCGCTCGGAGAACCGCGAGAGAACGCGGCGGAAATCGCAACGAGACGACGCAAAGAGAATCGAGGGTTAGGCGGTCTCAAAGGGGTCGCTGAAATTGTTCAAATCCGGTAGGCGGGTTTCGCGAGTTAATCGGTTACGTTGGTTCAAGAAATTATCTTGTTTCATGCCTCGAAGCAACTGCTTATCTTTCTACGTTGTTTTTTTCTTTTTTTTTTTTTTTTTTTTTTTTTTTTTTTTTCTTTCTTTCGTCTCGAGCAGACAGACCCAGTATCTCATTATCAGACGAACTGACTCGCGTTCCTTCGAGAGAACTCGCTCGTTGGGTTCAACGTGTCTCTTCCTTGTCCATGCTCCCTTGAAAGTACCCATGACGAGACACTATCCACTCGAGATTGCTTTCGAGACTCGAAAGTTCCGCAGATTTTGTGCCACGGCAACGTTTGATTTGGCTTCACAACTTTTTGAAAGAGTTTATTCTGTGCTCGAAGAAGAGCGTACTCTTTATTATTATTTTATTTACGAAACTTTCGAGTTCGATTTTTAGAAAATGAAGACCGTTTGACAGCTCGAAAATGTTTGTAGAGTGAATGTGGATGTATAGTAATTCTGGAAAGCATTTGCATTTTCACATTATATTTGTATTGCTCGTGTATTGGTTAATTAAGATTGAGTATATTAGATGTTATATCATATTTAATATTAGATTTAGTACTATAAGAATGAATGTGATATAAGAGAATTAATAATGTAAGTAATTACAAAATTACTTACATTAAAAATATTAAAATCCAGCAATAAAAATATGCTATTGTTAAATATCTAAATGAACAAATTTAATTTCAATTTTCTTAATCTCAAAAATTCTAAAATTATATATTATATATATATATATTTATATATTTTCATATAATATATATATTTTCATATATTATATATATATTTATATATTTTCATATATTATATATATATTTATATATTTTCATATATTATATATATATTTATATGTTTTCATATATTATATATATATTTTATATATATTTACTGTAAATTATTTTTATTTTACTAGATAGATTATTACTTTTTATTACTGAAATATTTTTATACATTTATGTATTATACAATCTTCTTCTACGACCACCTTTTGTAATTACAAACTCGTACATTACATTACAACACACGAACTGAACACATTTTTTACCAATCCGTATCAAACGAGAGGTATTTTCCCGTTTCTGACAAACGATTGCCTCATTATTCCTGAATACTATTGCTGATATTCACGAATATTCAGGACGGATCGACCGGAGAACTTTTTCTCGCCGTGAATCGACGTCATTTCAATCTCAATCTCGACTGACTCGCAACTGCTCTTAAACGATAATAATTTCGCGAGCGAAATTTACGCGCCGTGATTTTTCTGCCGCTATTTCACTGCCGACGTGGGTTTCTACCTCCTCGTTAGCCCACGCTTGTTCCCGTTCTCGGTGCGTACTTGTTGGTGAACTTGCCGGTCCCACAAACGCATCGTAACGAGACGCCACGTGGTTCCGGCAATAACTTCCACCTGTTCTACGCCGTATCTGCCGTTTGAATAATTTCTGCTAATAATTCTAAACTCTCAGACCTTCTCTGGATTCTCTTTCCTTCTTGCAAACTGTAACATCACCTGTTACTCGAACAATTCTTTCTTTTTAAATAGTTAAACGAACTCATTTGCTCTTCGTTGCTAGATACTTCTTCTGTGTCCCCTTCTTTAAAGAAATTAGGCTGCAAGGCAGTCCTTGAACAACAATTTAGAAAATAGCAACGAAAGCGAATTGTTTCTCAATCATTTTTGCTGTTCACGGCTGTATCATAAATTAAAATTTATGATTTTTTATTCAGAGTAGTGTTTCTATTATTTGATTTCGATTTGAGTATTTTTCATATAGTAGAAATTTTATTAATAAGAGGCAATTACGTTAACAAAATCTGTAGCTAATTTTTATTTTATTATAAATATACATACTGTTTAATTTTAGTAATATTACATAGTATAGTATAGTAGAGTATAGTGCTATATCTAGCTGTTTCTGTAAGTGAAATGAGATTGCCACGCACAGACAATAGTCAAAGAACGAAACATTAAATTTTACTACGTATTATTCGAATCAAATATTTAACAAAAATTATACAATCCCCATTTATAAAAGAATCTACGAATAAATTGATTTTACTAAAATAACGCATTTTTTATATAGCATGCTCTTCAGTAAAATTTTTAGATTTTTACATACTCACGAAAGTATTAAACAACGAGAAATTATCGTGCGAAATTGCTGGAAATATCGGCAGTACATGCTTCTTTCGTATCTCAAAGGAAAATAAATAAATTATTTTTGTAGTGTTCTGTTCTGTTTCATACATACGCTTCTCAGCGACTATGCTTTCAAACTGTATGCCACGTTCCCCGCGAAAAGATTAAACGACGAGAAAACACCGCGTGGAAATTGTTGGAGATATTAAACAGCGTGCATTCCTTTCGCTGTTTTATTCCACCCAGTATGTATTTCATTTCCCTATTTATAATCGCCGGAGATTACGACCACCGGTGAAAATCCGCGAACAATGAAACGACGAAGCGACAGTTCGATCGATAATCGAGCGTAGTGTGTTTCACATTGATGAAATTTGTAAGATTCGCATGAAACGGTATACGATGTTTGAGCAACAATATTGAGAACCGTCGAACCGTTTAATATGTGCGCAAATAGATAAGGCAGGCTGAACGTAATTGCGAAACCCTCACCGTTCTCTTTTTATTATGTCAGCTGTTTTTTTTCGCGCTGGCGAATGCATTTTATCCCGGCAAGCAGATCCTCTGACACGAGCGAAAGTAAATTGAAACGCGAAGTTTAAAGCTGAAAACGCTGTGGACACAAAAGAACGTTGTCGCGAGTTTCAATGCGTGCCATTATGGCCATTTTCCGTTGCACAATCTGTGAAAAACGTACATACGTAGATCGAAGTACGAAACGCGAATATATTCATTTGCGTGGCACAATAACGTCCAACGAATGTATCCTAAATAAATCATTGTTTCCAACGCGCAATTGCCCGGCAAACTTCGCGCAACAACGTCAAGTACACAAAGCCATGTTGAATTTTCCAATAAGCACACGTCACTTTTGTGCATCAGTCGTTTAATTTGTTTCGTAGAATTGAATTTTATCTTCTTACGATATTGCAAATGTCTTACTTTTGTTTCACTTAGCTGTTTCGTTGCGAAAGTGTTCGAACAGGTGTAGGAAATTTATTGTGAATATATTACGTGTGTTATGAAAGCAATTTTGGCAATTTTATTATGTTATATAATTAATTTTTATTATTATTTTATATTATATATCATTATTTTTATATATTTTATATTATATTATATATTATATATTATATATATATATTATATATTTTTATTATTATTTTATATTATATGTCGAAATACGAATATGTAAATTACAAGATTTTATACATATCTAGTACATACATGTGTATTTAGTAAATATTATAAAAATATTTAAACTACCAATGATTCAAAATATGTAGTAGTATCGTGTATTAATAATATCAATAATAATAATGGAATCATTTTTAATATTTTTTATGGTACTCACAAAGACTATCTTTGACGCTATGTATTTACAATTACATAATTAATCGTATTATAGTGCGTCAATCTTGCAGTAGTTATATTTAATATTTGACCACAAATAATTTTCTGCAATCGTACCAAAATTTCTGCGAAGGTTGATGAAGAAATGGTATCAAAACAAATTTCGCTCGATAGATAACTGCTATGAGCAATCGAAATAAATTTCCCTCCTCGATAAATATCATAAGCAATCGAAATAAATTTCCTTCATCAATAACAGTTATTGGCAACGAAGAAATTCCTCGGCCATTTATGACTCGTTACTCGTAGCCAGAAACATTTTAATCTCAAAAAAAAAAAAATAATTCTCATTCTGTGACACATTTTTCATTTTCATCGTGACACAAAGAACAAACACAAGTCGTGTAATAAATTATAAATACGCGCAGCATCGCTCGTGTAATCCCCTGCTCGCACGATTTTCATTAACGAGGCCAATAATCTCCAAGGGTTAAAACCCTCAATGAAATAATCGGGAAAAATTGTTGAAAAGCTCGCCGGTTTCATTGACGAGCCTGACAATTGAAAACTCACCGATTCACTCGCATTTCATTCGAGAGAATTTCTTTATCGAATGTTAATCACGTGGCGTGCGCGTGCTACGTGCATCGTGCATCGTGCCAGTTAAACCTACATGTGTGTACGTGTGTATTTGCTCGTGTGTGTGAGTCAAGTTCCCGTAATAAAACCGGACCTCTCCTATGTCTACACCTTTTTCCGCGTCACGATCGACCGTTCGTTTCGATCCTTGTAGGAAACGCCGTTCAAAAAATTAGATCGAACGTTTCTCGATCTTTGCGCTGCTGCTCTGTTCGAGTGCTGGCCGATCGAATTTCCCGATCTCCGTGAAAACGCGGACGCACGTTTGACAAATGTACGGCATGGACACTGGAATAATTATATAGTTACATAATTTACAAATGTAACATACAATGTAAAAATGTAACATAATATTAAATTATATAAATATACAATTATATTTAAATCGTACATTTATGATATACTTCGTTGCATACTTCATATAGTATAATATAATATAATGTGGTATATTAATATTAATATATATGTATATATAATGTACTATATTATATTATTTTATTACATTTATATTATATTACTATATAATATAATACTATATTATATTTATATTTATATTAGTACTATATAATATTATATTATAAAATTTTATTACATTATAATACTACATTATATCTATATTTATATTAGTACTATATAATATATTTTGTTACATTTATATTAGATATATATTATATGTACTTTATTTCATTATTCAAAATTATGCTGATTTAATTGTTACTTATTATTTGGTATTTAAAGTCAATTAATCAGTCTAAAATAAAAATTGTTTCCCATAAAATTTCTCATAAAATTTCAGTAATAAATAGTAATTAGAAATATAATTTCAACAACAAGATAAGATATTTCTCGTGACTAGACTCATCACTTTGTTCTTTAAGACTGAAACTTACTGTACGATCTCTTTTTATCACGAGGTTACAACAAATTTTCAAATAACGATGACTTTTCGTTGATTGAGCAAATACTTTCATCCACCATTGTGCAAATCTTTCATCAAAAAATTCGCACGTCGTCGAACAGTTCTCTATATCGCACGAAGCGATCGATTTGTCCTGGCTGTCGGTAGGAAGAGCCAAATTTTCGACCAAGAAAATGACTGCAGCGCGGCTTTTCCTCGGTGGCGAGGTTTTCTCATCGTCGTCGTCGATAACGATTCGATGGCCACGGAGTCGCGATTGCAATGGTCGTGGCCTCACACCGACGCCAGCCTGGTAGAAATGCATCGGCTTCGCCTTCGTGTGAGTGTCATTACTCCCGTCATGCTCCACAGGAACACTTTCACTGCCTTTTAGTTTAAAGTCCGTCTAACACTGTCGAAATCATTTTCTCTCTCTCTCCCTCTCTCTCCCACTCGCTCCCTGCTTCTCTCTCTCTCTCTCTCTCTCTCTCTCTCTGTCTGTCTCTCTGTCTGTCTTTTTGCACGACGCGGAGAGATCGTTTCGCGTACACCGCCGAAACGTTCCAATTCCTTCCTCGTTTCGAGTTCGTCCGAACGACACGCTTCCACCGGCCCCGTGATTACGGGGCCTATGAATTTCGAAATGTCTTAATAAGAAGCGGAACCGGTCGCGTTCCGTGGAAAGCGTATTCTGTGTCGCGAAACTCTTGCAACCATTGAAGAAGAATTATGTCCGTAGAATACTCGCTCGAGATGCAATTCCTCGTGCACGTTTCAAGGAACTTTTTTTACGAACGTATCGCGTGCGTTAAATATTTTTATCGGCGTTACAGTTAATTTTGACAGTTGAATTTTCATTAATTGACGTTAACGAACCACCGTTGTCACGAATTTTCACTGACATCACAGTGAGAACTGACTGTCGCGATTAATAAATATGAAAATACAAGATATTTAATATTATAGAGAGACTTATAGAGAATATCTAAAGAGACGAATATAATGTTTTGTAATCTCTGTATACACTTTGAAATTGATTTGATGAATTCTTTCAACGTAGTCACGATGGTCGTGTCTGATTACAGTATCGATGAAATTTAACGTGTGTTGATGTTATACATAAAAATTATCCTGTGATGGCCGCTCGAGTACTTTCGTGAGTACACATTAAATGCACAGCTTAAAGTAATTACGGGATCAGGTTTTATGTCATCGCTTGTTCTATCATTAAGGAACGAAGATCATGTCGGTTCGGTCAAAATATGGAAATCTTTGGTGACGAGTTGCGTCACCTAGACGAGCTTTGGAGCAGCAGGAAGTATAACAAGGTGTGCAACGTTTGAACCAACATTGAGAGACAATGTTGCGTTAATGCAACATTTCACTTCCAATACTTTCTCAGCTCGTGTAACACTGTCGCCTCTGAATTCTTTCCTTTTTATCATTGCGAGCGTTCACAGGGAAAATTCCAAGCACTTTGTTGACAATCTCTTGGCCTACGTTCATCTTCTATCTCGATTCTGCAACAATGTAGATGCATATGTAGTTTTCGAAAATTTTTATCTCCGGTTTGTCTAGTTGATTTCTGTAAAAAAAAGAACTGATATTTTCCACGCTTTCTAAATTCTGAGTATTTGCTGCAATATTTGAAGTGTTTGATTTTTCTATTAAATCGTGCAGTAATTTATAAAATTTTGGGAAATTGAATTTCGAAATTCATCACAAATATTTTATTTTGTATCTCTGGTCTAACTATTGTTTTAAAATGTTGTCGTGTTTTTGGAATTTCGAGCGTTATTGCATATTTGTCATTTTGTGTATAATACGTTAGTTATTTGCTTATCATTTTCCATCCAGATCTTGCAGTGTTTTTTTTAGAAAATTTGTCACTGATGAATTGTTGTCACTTTCGTAAGATAAAATTCTTTCAATATTTTTAATATATTGTAGACATAACAGAAAATTCATCATTCATTCCATGTTTCATCTAGAAACTGCACTTCCAGAAAATTGAATTTTTCCATGAGTTATATTTATTTTGAATAATAAAAATTCCATCGTACGAGGTAATCCTGACCTATGAAGAACATTCTTCGTAACAAGGAGCAGTGTATCAAAATATATTATATGTATGTACGAACAGGAATTTTCTAAGCTAATCAAGTTTGTTCGTACATGATGATGTCTAGATAGGGAAATTGCGATCGACTCTTTTTTGTCGAAAATCCGCCTTTCGGAATGTGCAATATTGTAGTCGATGGAATTTTGTCGGATGGACTATCGAGTTTTCGATTCGCCAGAAGACTGGGAGCGATTCAGCTATTCAGATTTCGTTTCCTCTTTTCCCCTCGGGGGTAATATTGAAACTTGCTACGGTCTACGACGTAATCAAATATTAGATTGGAAGATACTTCTTTAATGTTTGTATATAAGTATACACGTATGACGTTGTAATTTGTCCAGAGTATGTCGAAATTTGAAAGGCAAACGATACGAGATGATTTAATATTGTAAAATTTTGAATTTTATTTATGGTCATTTTCGTACATGATGATCTCTTTCATGTAACAATTTCTATAGTATTAAAATAATATTTACTTCGGAAAAATCTTTTTACAGTTCTTTTAAAGAAACAAAAATAGATCTTTAATTCGAGACAATATAATTATCGAAAATTTAAAAGATTGTACAAAATTTATATTCAATAATTCCGAACTTCTTTAAATACATAACAGTGTTTTTAAAATCGTAAAACCCCCCAAAAAAAATTTATGAAAATGAACGTTTCGTACGTAAAAGATGTTATTTAACAAGTTCTGAATTCTCATCGAGTTTGTCAGAATCGACAGAACGTTGATCTACTGGCTGTTCAGGTCTCAAAGGCCATTAGAAACGATAGCAAGCGCGCAGACTGCGCGTTACATAACGTCGTAATGATCCATTTCTCCAGTACAACGCGAAACAGGTTTCTCTAACAAACGGCCGAGATATAAATTTTCAACTGAAATAAATTTTTCAGCTCTTGAAAAGACCAAGTTTCGATAATCGATTTCGCGAAGGAAAATTTTCTGGTAATACTGAACGTTTAATTATATTTAAACTGAAGATTGTATTTTTATAAAGAAATTTTCTCGTTTGTCTTGAACAGAAAATAAGGAATGCTCTAAATTTCGAAGCAAGATTGTACGTCCGGTATCTTTTAATTTAAATTCTTTTCCTTCGTTTTTAGTTTAGAAAAGCAATGATCGCTGATACGCGTTCGAAGTGGAGGCGATTTATCTATTAAACGTCCATCTCGTTCATAAAAGCGCTCATACACATTACGCTGTCCATGTAGGGTATCATAAGAAGAATAAGAACATATGTGCACAAGTGTGAGTGAGATGGAAGAGCAGGGAATATACTGGAAATATAAGCTGCAGAATATATGAGAAATTTGAGCGACGCTTATGGTGAAAGAAGCCGATGGGAAAAGGTCGAGGAAATTCCTACATCGCGTAATTTCAATACACATCTATTCTTTTATAAATATAAATATAATAATAAATTAATATTGATAAATGTAGATGAATTTTGAAGCATGAGTTAGTAGTAATAAAATAAAAAAATTGATCGACTCGATATAAATTTAATATGAAGCAACGGATAATTAAATGAGCAATTAAATTCCATATAAAACGTTCAATTTCTTCCTGTCGAAGTGCGACGATTTTTTTTTTTTCAGCGAATGTTTAATTTTAATTACTTGCGTTTTCAATGAATTTATTTTGAGAGCAATGATGGTATTGATTTACCGAGTTGATTGAATAATTATATCATTTCCTTCACAAGCGAGAAACCTATTATACTCTTGTTTCGCTATTTTTCCTCAATTACGTAACCGAGTCGCGGCTCTGCCAGATGCCGGCGTACGATTTCATGGTTGGACAAAACCCTAGACTGTTCTTCCGCGAAACTTGATCTTGGACTCGTGCTACGATTTATCAAACGCCATCGTTGCAGTGATACATCATACAAATTGGCTCTAATTGACCTGCATCGATGCAACAGCCGCTTTCACTTTCTTCCTGTGTTCAAGTGAAACTGACTAACCCTAGCAACAATGTAGATGGAAATCATCAAAAATTCATCATCTACCTTACCAACGATTATCTACCTAGAACGATTGTCTTTCTCTGTTTAAATATATAAGGAGGAACCAAGGCAAATTAATCTTTTATGAAATGTCATTTAATTCTAATCTAATCTAATTTTAATCTAATTATTACACTATAATTATATTAGCTATAATTTAAATCTAATCTAATATTTATATATTAACTATAATATTTATATATTATTACTATATATTTATTTATTATATATATTATATATTTATATATATTTATAATTATAATTTAAATCTAATCTATTACAATACAGTAACGTTAGTGCTCAATCATTTGCAATTTTATAGAGAGAAATCAAATATTGTCGACTTTTCAACTATCAATTATTTAAAGTAAGTAATTTTTTGTATACACACACGAAATCATCACAAGTTTTTCAAATGGACTGATATATTTTTAAATTGACAAATAAACTTCATACAACATTTTCTTCTCACTTGCACTTGCACAGATTATGCTTCCGCAATTTTACCGGGAATGCAGGGAATGCTCTGTATAAACTATTTGTCTTCCTCATATACATACGGAGTTCTGCTGTAACAGCGAGTACTGTGACCATGTCCGATTCATCGTAGCAGAAACGGTTCGATAAAACACGAACACCCTTGGTCGCAGTCAATTACGCAAATACAAGCTCGCGGCAAGCAGTCGGTGCGCGTTACGATGAGAACCATAATGGCGGACAGAGCGGAGGAATCGCTCGGGCGTGTCAGCGGCTACGCCTTCGTCGCAAGGTTACGTTGGTTTCGATAATGCTAAACTGGAAACTACTGCATCCGTGAGTGGAAATCGATATTCCTGCGGTCAGTTTCGAATTTCGCGGAAGCTAAGTTGAATTTCGACGGGCCGTGAAATCACTGCAACGCGACACCGCTCGCGACAGACTAACGTTTCCCTTTCAACCTGCTGAAATGTGCAGCTTTCTTTTTCATCTGACAGATTTTTAAACTGGCGATGTAGAATGTTGAAACTGTAGGGACAATTGAAGCAAATAGCTTTTTATATATCAAGCGCAATTTGATGAAATTAAAATTCACCCACTGCCACTATTTTTTCCTCGGAATATATTACTTCAGTCATTCTGAATATAATTATAATTTAACTGGACGTAAATGACGGAGAATTCAATTGATAGAACGAACAGTGAAAAATTATTCTTCAAGTTTCTTGCACCTTTCAATTGTAAAAATTCGCGTATGCCACGATCGTTCTTATCACAAAATAAAACTAGTAACGTCTAACGATGAAACGACTAAACTCTAAGTAACCGAGATGATCGACATTCGTCTTTGCTTAAGATCTCGTATTATATTATCGTAAATAGTAACAAGGCTCGAACATCGGTAAAATACGCAGACACACGTCAGTAAAATCGACATCAGCGTAATGACAGTGTCATGACTGCGCACGGCTCGGCTCCCATTTAATGCCGGTGCGCCTGAATCGGTGCAACTTCGTAGCGAACTCGTGTTAACCCAGTTAAGTTGTAGGGGATGATGTACGGGCTTCGGTTCGAGTCCACGCGGATTTAACAAGCCACACGGCCGACAGCGACGTTCGTTCCTCCGTTCCTCGATGACAAGAGGATAACATCGAAAATTCATCCTGATACCCGGTAATTGTAGCCTGAGAACGTTTACTCTATGAATCACGGTCTCGTCGAGGCACCGTAGTAATATCGTCTGGCTCTGTTGACCGTCCCAGATCGCCACAGTGATTTATCTCTATGGCGGTGCTCTCTGCGCTTCGTCTGGCCAGGCGAAGAAAACGGGCGTCGACTTGCTCGCGTCTATAGATTCCTCGGGGTCTCCTTTTTATATATTCGAAACTTTACATGTGTTTATGTACTTTGATCAATTTGAGAAAAAGACAGACGAAGAACATATATAAAATACCCAAAGCAGAATATTTTTCTAGTAGACGAAACGAATTTTCATTCAAGATGCGCCATGCATCTTAGAATACACGAAATATCCGAAGCAGAATATTTTTTAGTACAACAGACGAACAAATCTTTTGTTTGACTTGCATTTCTTTGTAAAGAAAATTCGTGGTGCGGTTATGGCTTGTTATAATATACGTTCAATGTTGGTCTTTCGTTTGACTTACTCTATTTTTTCAATGCTCTCGTTTGATTTTATTTCCTGAGATTTCAAAGATTTTGAGTTATCAGAAGCTAATGATACGGCCATCCTCGTTAAATTTCAAAGATCCAACATTTATGTGAACGAGGTTTTTCAGTGGTAATTTCTTTCGATCGAAGCGCGCGATTAGAAGCTACGGCATGAAAAGGAAAGTAGGGAAAAAGAGACGAAGAAAAAGGTCGATGAGCTGCGAACCGCGTTTCCGGCCGACCTAACACTGCTGGTTTTCGTTTCTTTTGGCGGTTCGCAGCCGCCGTCGTAGCTTGTTTTTTGCCAACTTAATTAACGACCCTACTAATGGCGAAATAAGAAGGAAGTACAGTGGCCTCGTCGTACGTAAATCTGCAACGTGAAACCGCATCGAGCCAGATGCGACGAAATCTAAAGTACTATATGTTTGCCAGCTACTTTTAAGGGATGAGATTTAGACTCGAAGAATCTAAAGCAAATTAACCCATTCTGTGGACAACCAAGGTGCTTATTTTTACATTTCATTTAGGTGTAATTTCTCAAATATTAAAAATTTGTATGAAAGGGGAAAATGAAAGAGATAATTGAAAAAAAAAACATTGAAAACATTAAAAACTATCATGATTCGAATTCTCTCAGTGATGCAGCTGATTTATTTCACCGATTCAACCCGTTTTATCGACCACGCGTCACCGCTTCCAACGTTACATCGTAAACCGCGGTACATAAACTTTCAATATGTCGAATGGGAGGCAGTTTTACGAACGTGTTACGCGCGAAAATATCAAACGTAGAGCCCTTACTACTCCCTTACTACTTCTGTGTATCTTCAATTTGGGCTTTAACCACAGAAGAATTAGCGTTCGTTGAAGACGTGACGTTTACTTAAAAAAAAAAAAAGAAAAATTAATAAAAAAGATAATAAAATATTCATCGTTCCTTCGTACCGAAATTCATTCTTTGTACGCGAATCTACTGATTTCGAGGGAAAGAAATATAAAGAGATAGAATGAAACAGGAGAGCACTAGCTGGCCCTTAAAATTAAGTGAAACAAATTACTTTAATTCAGACGATTTTAATTTAAACGCACACTGTGTTTGTTTCTACACACTGTGGCAATTAAGCGTCAAAGTAAAATAGCGATTAAACTAGACTCTCAAGTTTTACGTATTTATGGACAATTTTTTTTTCAAACGCACATAATCCAAAATGTGTAAAGTATCTAAACAGAACGCGATACGCGAAATACATTGAATATTCTCAAAAATGCTTGCTACAAGAGAGTGGAAATTCTCAAAATTTGCAGCTGTATTTAATACAACTGACAAAGAATTGCAAATTTGACGAAGTGTACGAGGCTGGAGATACAGACAGCTAACTAACGGGTATTTAATCGTCGATTTATTGGCGCAGAAGCTGTTCAAACAAATATGATATAGCTGCTGCTGTTCATTAATTACAAGATAAAAAAGAAATGGGGACGTATCGCCAATGTTAGAGATATTTCGGGCCGGCGGGTATCGCGCTTTCATAAATACCAGCATTATCTGCCGCACCATTATTTGTCATGGTCGATTTCGAATCAGCCGATGCTGTTCATTCCCCGAGATCGTTTCTACATCTGCCGATAAAAGCAGACGCATCAAGCCGTCCTGGTCACGCCGTTTATCGCGTGCCTCGACTGGATAACATTTTCACGTGAAATTAAGAGGATTTTTTAAAACTTCGATTCACGTGTTTTGCGACGTGGATGCGCCCGCGGTCGCTCTCTGTTTCCTACGAGCTTTCATTCCACACGGCCCATTGACGGTGTGGCTAATCACCGAAATACCGTGGTGAATTCTCGCGATTCAAGAGGAAACGTTCGACAACCATTTCGTTAGCGGCGTCGTTCCAGTTTGAAACCCGTATCATTCCCCTTTCACGACGTGTGTAAGTTAAACGAGTCGGAGCTTGCTAACCTGGCTCATTCGCCAGTCGGTACTCGAGCTTATTATTATAAAAATTCGACCTCTGAGCTGTTGATCACGAGTCGTTCGAGTTTGTAGCGCAACGTTTGGAACGTGGAAATAGAAAAAATTCTGCACATTTCGATGTGTAATTAATGGACTGAGAATTTTTACGCGAATTTATATTCTTGAGGATGTTACGAAAGTATTAATTAATAATTAAAATAATAGAACGTTCGTCGAACATTGGTCCCGTTTGTTACAAATAATGAACAGCAATGCAATAACGATTAAGTACTCGTTAATTCGTCGACCACGCTCTCTTGATTAAATTAGCAATTTCCTTTCACGATTGAATTAATTTTGTTAAATGTACTTTTATCAGTGTGTTGTGCATTTTTTATGCGAAGAAATCTGGAATTTTTGCATTAATATTGTAATGACTGGGCCACGCATTCGTATTTCTGATTGTACAAAATGTTTCGTGCGTCGCGTACATTTTTCACGTATGCATGTAAATGTAAGTGTTTGAATATTTTTATGACCAAGTATGAAGAACTAAAAAATTCATTTGGAAAAGAGATGAAATTTTACGAGTGAATTTAAAGCTTCAAAATTTCACGAATCAATTTCAGACTTCGAAATTTTACGAATAAATTTAAAATATTGAAACGATTTAAAAACGATGTCATTTATTAATTTGTTAATATTGCTGTATTTTGGATATTTCATATATTTCTGCATATTGTTGGTTTGAATAACAAGTCCATTCGCCTCTCTGTAATATATATATATATATATATATATATATATATATATATAACACATAATATATATACATTGCTAAAGAGTCACGAAAATTGTCTAAAGAATACAAAAAATAAAGAAATATCCGGAGAAACAAATTACTCCTTGACTGATTTCGTATAAAAGTAATTACACTTCACGTGCCATTTCAAGAATGTCCGCGAACGAATTTATTATCCAACCAAATGTGCTCGTTCGACGCATTTTTACGCCTTCCATTTGTCTACAAATGCATGAAAATCACCAACCACCGGCAAGCGAAATCTGAAAGACATCAATTCAATATCACCGACAATGGCTGCGAGTATAACGAAAATCCGCGGGGAATCAAATGTTCGAAAGAGTATCGGGAGCAAACAGATGGAACGACAGATAGAGTGTTAAAAAAGAGAGAGAGAGAGAGAGAGAGAGAGAGAGAAGAAACAGAGAGAAAAAAATGCGGAAAAATGATAAAAAGAAAGCAACTGCGAATGCTTGATAGCCGAAAGAAAGGCAAAGCCTGTGTGTCGTCGAATCTGGAACGTGGTTTGATTGCGTGGAAAAACGGGAAGAGCAAGCGATTCGCCGCGCGATACGCGCCATTTCCTGTTCGTTTTTTCGCCGACAGCGGCTCGTCGACGATCCTTTTTCGCGGGGGATGGAGCAGGGACAACGTATCGCCAACTCGATGCTCGCATTTCCTCGTTGAATCGTGATTTATGCGCGGCGCATTCCTCCGAGAAAGAAGCAATCTTCGTCACGCGACGCAATATCGCGTCCTCTGGCCCCTCGATCGCAGTCAATACGTTTCGCCGGTGGTTTTGTTTCGACAGGGTTTTGTTTCCAACAGTCGTGGCTGTCGCTTTGTGCGTCGACCGACAATCGAAGGAGAATTTTTCGCAAAATGAACCGCCGTTGTTCCACGCATATACCACGAAGTACAAATGGCCCACAAAATTACAATCGTACAATTTATTTCTACAACGGCAGATTTCTTTTTTAAGCATTCCTTTATGCTGTGAGAAATTTTGAGAGTTTATTGGCTGAGTGTTATGTTTACATGTTATGTATATATATAAACGTTTATGTTTATATATAAACACGTTTGTATGTTTATATATAAAAGTTCAAAGTTGAAAGCGTCTTTAAAAATATATTTTAAGTTACGTGAGGTATTTCGATACTTTATTAATACTACTGAAGCTCAATTATCGTAATATCGACGTAGAATCAAACCTAAGAATAGATACAGAAATTATACAACTATTGCTTCACAGCTATATTAAGAAGGTATTTAAACAATTAATTATTTATTATGTTAATAAGCTTTACTATCTCATAGTAACAATAAAATAAATAATTAACATTTATTATATGATCGAGATATGATTATTCATGCTGTGTACCAATTTTTTGTTAAACACACGCTTGCAATAAATGGTTTGTGTCTTTCAGATACATTTTGGGATTGGTTTCAAATTTGGTCAATATAATTTCATAATCATAATTTTATCAATTTTACTAATAATTATCGGTATTAATGAAATTTCAAAACGTCTCGTACAATACGTACGCAAAATTCCATGCTAAATGTTCGAATACTTTCGCGCGCCATTGTACCTATAATCCGTGTAACTCAAACATAAGCTTGCTAAATATTTTCACCTGGCAATCAACCGTACAATTCCGTTTCCCACACATGTTTGCTATACGTGAGAGTGGGCCATTTTTATTATTTGCAATGACACTGCCGGCGACACTGCAGGAAAGTTTTTACAGATTGATCGAATGGCGCGTTGCAAATATATTGTTTGAGAGTTGGTGTTTACACGATTGAGAAATTTTACGTTTCGCTCGTCGGAATGAAAAGCGTACCAAAAAAAAAAGAGAAAAAAAAAAACAGTGGTGACGGAAGTTCCCCTCGGAGCGTGTTGCATCGATGCACGTATTCCCAACGAAATACGCAATGGAAATCAATTTGAAATTCATTTCCTATTCGTCGCGGAGAAATATCTATTAAATTGTCTCTCGACAACGTTCACCACTGTGTCTCGTCGCCCACGTTACCGTGTTCAGATATAAAACTAAATCCTGCCATTCGATACGACAGGAAAGTGAAAGATCTACGATGATACGGTGATATACATTTCAAATTTTCATTGACAATGACGCTCAGCTAGTTATATTTTAGAGTAAATTTTAAATGATTTCAAAAATGTATGCAAAATTCACAATACTACATAGAACAAAGTTGCACAATTTTATTCAAAGAAAAGGAGAAATTTCTTTTTATGCATCTCCTACTATACTCGATATGTATAAGTGATCTGTTAAAATTAGAAAACAATTATTTTCTATTATCTGAAGAAAATTGCAAAACAGAATTCATGCAACGTGAGATGTTGAAAATAAATAGGTGCCAATTTTTCGCAACGGTTTCTTCTTTTGACATCTACCTCTAGATTTTGAACTAAATCGTGTATAAAATTAGTCATTTGGTCATTTATTGCAAGTGCACTCACTTAATATTCAAAACTCTCGAAACGAGAGCTTAGTTATCGAACTTGACTCAGATTCGCAAGTACATATGTACACTGGTCTTGCGACGATATCCCTCCGGCGTCTCTTGAGCGTTGGCACGTGAATTTGCCATGTCCGTTAGCGACAATTCCATGCAAACCGAGTTACATTATCCCCGGAAATGTGTCAGCAGTTTTCTTGGACCTCGGCCAAGATGTTTGTCTTCACGCAGAAGGAAGACGTCTTCGTGACAGCCGTGCAAAATCCATCGAACGACAGCCCGCGAATGAGAAAACAAGCGTGATTGGACGATCGGAGCTTTAAACGCGACGATCGAATTTTCTACGCGGCCACGAGCCGCTAAGTTTCTTCTTCGGTAAGAAGCTTTTTCATCCTGGCGTTCCATCTCAACGTGATTTTGACGTCGAGTGAGCCAATCCGCAAAACTCGAGAACGAAAATGGACGTTTCGATGGGAAACTTGACGCGCCACTTTATTTCACAGATTGTTTGTTCCGGGATTCGGCGGATATTTGCTGCGAGTAAAGTTTAAGTTTTCTCTTAAGGAATTGTACTCTTCGTTTTTGTGCTTTCGAGAGAATCGAAGGATCCAGTGTTTCCTTTTTTTTTTTTATTTTTTTTTTTATTTTTCCAACGAAGAATAGTTGACCATTCGATATAAACAGGCTGTACTCAAACATCCAGTTTAATACAGCAGTGTGCAAAATTAAAGGATCGTTTGATCGTTCACATTTAAAACTGTCGTAAATTCGTGAAGAGGAGTCGCGCAACGTTCGTTCAAAAATTGTTTCAAACGTTTAGAAATAGTGGACGATAAGCTTTCAACCGAATCAATTTGCCAGATTCATATTTCCTCGTGATTTACGAATATCATGTTATTTATTCAGTGACGAATTCCCGAGAAAGTAGCGAGCTGCATGATTGACTTCGACGCATCAATTTTCAAGGAAGAGCAAAACTAATTTAGAATCTGTCATCGGGAGAATGCAGAATCAGCAAATGAACTGTTACGACAGGAAAGTGCGTATTTTCATTTATATTAATAAAAATGACTTAATGAATTTAACGATATAGGAAGACGCATGCATTTCAGTTTTTAGTAGAATAAAGGAGCAAAGTGAAAGAGTCAAACCTTTGTGATTTGTAATTCTCATCATTGAAATTTTTATCGAGCAATTTAAGGCAACACGATACAATGTTGTCGCTGAAAAATTATCAATATTCGAAATTGATAGTGAAGAATTTCGCGGAGAAATTTTCGGGAACATCATTTATAATGAAAAATTTCTATTTTGCCGAATTTTACCCAAATACGAGCAAGTGAGCAACAAAATGAATTTTTCCGAAAATTTAGACAACTATAGAAAATTCAACCGACTAATGAAGCTTAACAAAACCTTTTCTGCCAACTTGAATCAACGTAAAGTCAAAGAATCGAAGTTTATCCTTCGCAAAAATTCCGCAAAAGTCGACAAAAAGACACAATATTCTATTATTTACGATCATACTTGTCATTACTTGCTGAGCAACGTCCCAATTCAATGAACGCTACTGTCAACTCGATCCACTGCTGAAGCTTCCCAGAACAAGAAAGCAGAGATGGTAAACTCGGTAGGATTTTCCGCGGGCAAACTGAAAGAAGAAACTCGAACCCTTCCCTTCCAACCTTCCAGCTTCAAACTCACTCTCTCTCGCGGAAGTTTCTCTCGCGATAGCCACGGAGAAACGTGAACGCGAGTCCGCGAGCTGACGTTCTAAAAATGAAGTCGTCCGCGAGTCCAGGATTCCAGCCCCTTTCGTTCGGATCTCGCAGCGTAAATCTCCCCCTGACTCGTGACCGATGACGATGGCCAGGTTAATGGCAACGTTACCGGGTTACGCAACGGCGAAACGCTTGATAAATGCGAGTTTATTTCAATCCTCTTTGCGTAGGAGGTGGTCAGGGTCGACGTCCACTAACCCAGATAAAGCGACTTTTGCTTCTCTGTATGGTATCTTCGTATGGTTCTCGAAACAGGGGAGGGTGTCAGATGGAGGCGACAACTTGCACGTTGGTCGCTCTCTCTTTCTCTT
The DNA here is from genome assembly GCF_011392965.1 of Frieseomelitta varia. Taxonomy (NCBI): domain Eukaryota; kingdom Metazoa; phylum Arthropoda; class Insecta; order Hymenoptera; family Apidae; genus Frieseomelitta; species Frieseomelitta varia. The sequence goes on from NW_025110715.1 coordinate 923,064, forward strand.
TGTCTGATCCATCGGTCAGCGGGCTCTCCTCGTCGGGCTTTCTACGTTCTTGCTCTGCCGGCTGGACGCCCTACTCGTCTCTTTTGCCTGGCTTCATGGCTCGACTGCGCCGACGATCGAACCACTCTCTGTCCTCTGTATTATTCGCTCGGTCTTTCATTAATTCCGCCCGCTGCCCCGGCTGTAGAACGCCTCGCTCGCAGTCACGCCAGCTTGCCTCTCCTTCTTGAATGCTAGGCGAGCCTGTTTAAATTTTGCTTGGGGAAATGTTAGGACAGAGGCGAATTAACTTACGTACGTTCTGCTACGTTCGTTTGCAAATTATCGGGGAAAATTCATCGTGGGCGGAGGGGTGTGCTATGTATTCTCTGTGAGGGAACAGTGTGCAGTTTCTTCGAGCTTTCAGTTGGTTCATTTATATTATTTGGGTGGTTGTTGATTTAGATTATTCGGTTGGAAATAGAATTACGTGAATGCGATTAAATGTGTTTAAAATAATATTAATATCAAATAATAATGATGTTGTAATAATTATAATACAATGACTGAATGTAATATTAATTTAATGTTATATACAGGTGATACAATCGAGCATGAGGTGAGAAAATTTTCTATGAGAAAAACATAAGTCGGAAAGAGGAGAATACAAGTTTCGTTTTCGAGGAAATCGAAAAAATTTTATTCTCTTTTTTTTCGATTTATTTACTCTTCTCTTTTCAACACACCTTGTATATCCCGATACGAAAGCCTGTTTAATGTTTGAACGTGAATACCCTCTTTATGATGCTATTTTTCCTACTCCTTCATCGTTACCTTCTTTCCGTAATTTTATTATAACTTTATTTTTGCTCATATTTACTTTCTAAATTAAACTCTATTACACTTTGGTCGCGCTTTGATGTCATCGAGGGCGCTATTTATACGAAGAAAGTTATACATAATTGAATATTAAATGCAGAACGTTATATAATTATGAAGTTGTTATATAAAGAATATTGTATATAATTAAATACGCTTAAGATGTTATTAATGTTTCTCTCGTGTTCCTATCTTTCCTGTCTTGCCTTTATTTCTCTTCTATAATTTTATCGTAAGTATATTCTCTAAATATTAAGTAATAAGTATTCTCTTATATAATAATAAATAATAATAAATAATAAAATAATAATAATAAACAATAAATAATAAATATTCTCTAAATATGAAGTTTCTGTTCTTGTATAATAGTAATAATGCAACTCAAAAAGGTATATTTTCTTCCAAAAAAAAAAAAAAAATGGAAAACAGCTTTCAATTTTTAAATATAATCGGATACTTTCTCGTTTCGTTTTATATAAGTAAATATTGTGAAATAATTGCTAGAGTGAAAACAAAATGAAAAATGAAAAAGTTTCGCAAAAGTGGAAAATGTTCGTAAAGTTCATCTATTTTCAATTTAAAAAATGTACTTTCTTTCACTCAACATGATTTTTGACCACGTAGACTTTATTCTAAACAGAATAAGCAACGAGCTTGGTGACTCGTATTTATTGGCGGGATTTGCGTTTGTCGATAAATTCAGGATATGGTCGAGTAAGTTGAGTGAAACGTGGCTCAATAAGACGTCTGGTACTTTGAATGCAAGAACTCCTCCCGAGGTTCTCTTTGATAGTTAAGAGAGTTCCTTTTCCTTCTTTGATCTTATGCTTGAAATCGTTTAGGTTCAAACGTAGTCTGTTTCACTCAGGGACTTGGGCTCTAAGATTTATCGAGCATAAGTAGATAACGGATGCGAAATCATTTCTTGGAAGAATAGTTTATGTTCTAGAACAATAACGCGTTAAAACGTTTAGTAAAAAAATTAAAAGTAACAATTTTGGACAATTTAATTCTGTGAGAGTAACAATGTCCAAAATTTCAATATTCTTTTAATATTTACCATATAATATTGACATATTTAATATTTATATTTAATATTTTATACGCCTCGATACTTTCAACATTTCGTATGCATCAATTTAATAATAGAACGTTCGACTATGAGTGTATTTGAACATGGAAACATTCTATCCAGATAGAGATACGAATTCGTTTATCGTTATTAATTTATTAGTTTATTGATTTCGCGTAGCTGAATAATTAGACCGCGTATTTTTACGTGTTTATGAGAAGCTAAAAGCTGCACATTAGCATGCAAAGCTGTATAAAACGTTGAAAGCAGAGTGTTTGTTGCTATACACAGTGGATAAAATAAATTTCCATTTAACATTCATTTCGTTAATTACGTCGTTAAAAATTAAAAATGGACGAAAGTCCATAGTTTACTGGTAACACATCAGTGACATTAAGATAATATGCAAAGTATTTCATATATCACGTACATTTTTACACTTACTTTATACATCATATTATTTCATATCGTTACATCTACTTCTTCCAAGCAAAACCAAAGACACAGAAAAAGTTCGCAGTTTACTTATAACACACATAAAATTATTATTCCCGCTTCCATTAATACACTCTACCGATCCGTTGCTCCGCATTAATCTTCATCCCTCCCCGCGTCACCTGAAACAACGAACGTAACGGTGTTGATTTAATTCGCAGCTTGGTCAGGGTCGACGCGTCCGTCCAGTAACCCAGATAACACGGCTCGACTTTGGCTATTCCCATCGGAGTGTCTTCAGGCCCTCGGTACACTAACTTGAAGATTCCGTGCGTTGCGTGCGCGCCATCGGTGTCCCCCTTTTCGCTTCCCGCCTAGCCGCCTACCCACCCCGCGTTGTCTCTCTTACTCGCGCGACCACCCCTCGAAAGCCATCCACCACCTCCAGCAACGGTCCGCGCACTCGTCCGGGGGTGGTAGATCGTCCTGGCGCAGCCAGTGCCCGCGCGTCTTTCGCGATCGTCGGACCGCGCGTATGAAAAACGGGAAGGTGTTCTCGGTCGCGTGTCCATGTTCCACCCCTCGAGGGACCGGATGAAACCCGAAGGAAACGTGCGTGCAAACTGAAACGAGTCTCGAGACCAGGGAAAATTCATCCCTGTGCTGGTGTTCTCTCAGTGTTCATTGACGGAGTTTCGAAGGATGTGCAAGGCGAACGAGAGGGGGTTGAAAAGTGGCCACGGTGAAGAATTCTAGGCGTGTTGGAATTTTAAACGAAACTCGTGGAGAGGATTGATCTGTTCGAAGTCGATTTTTTTTTTTTTATGTATATATATATATATATATATATCAGAACGAGGCAGTTATTTCGGTGGAATCAATGCGAGAGAGTGATTAGTGTAGTAATCGCGAGGACACTACGAAGCCAAGGTGAAATTCACTGGACTTGAAGTACTCGGGAATTTCTTTGCCTTCGTTTCGTTTCGCTTGAAGTATATACAGGCGAATCTCTTTTGCAAGTGTAATCGAGAATCAATGAAAGCGTAGCTCGACGAAATGCCGGTTGGAGCGAAGCGAAAAACGCGTTGATAGGTACTAAAATTGATCATTTTGCTAACCTGATACCACGTGCGATCGATGTTCGGATGTTACTCTTGCTCCAATAGAAATCACTTATGACGCGTGAATAGTGAGGGAGGTCGATCGAGGAATTTTCGTATCAGTCGTCCAACACCTACGTAATGACAACCCGCAGGACAACGAGAACACGGCCGAGATAATGCGCCGCGGTGGTTATCGGAACGAACATTTCCGATGATCACGCTCGACGAGCGCGATAACGACCGATGTAACTGGCCTATCATATCGGATCGGAGCGATTCCATGGGATCATCTAGTGTCCGCAAGAAAGAATTACCGAGATCCTTTCGATAGGATTTACCCTTCCCTGCGCCTCTCTTTCACCGCCGTTTGCCGGTTCGTACCAAATCAGATCGCCCGGCTTCCGATAACGCGAGACTTCGATCTCCAGTGTTGAAGCATGCTACGCAGGACAAGTCTCGTGCAGTGAACGACGAAACGCGAGTTGTGGTCTGGTGGTTGGAGAGCGTCGACAGGGTGCATCCGCGGCTGACGAGATAGGACGAACGAGTGTGAAGTGTGCAGGACTCGTTGCCCCGGCTTGGACGAATGTTCGACGCTCTGCGAGCCGGAGGGAAACGTGAGTACGCGTGTGTAAAGCTCCGTACACATTTTGTTACCGCGATCGTGTAATAGACGTAGATGATGAATCGTTATCGCGTACCAGGAGTTGCTTCGGGGTTCGCTTGTCCCCATGAAAAGTCTCATGTTTCAAAGGAACTGATACGCTACGTTTTGAACGAATTTGAACGTGTTGCGTAACTCGTTACCTTCACCATGCGCATACACACATATACAGAACGCGAACACGATCTCGTTTATAGCTTGATTGTCACCTGTTCAGCTGATAACTGAAATACGATGAAATAACGCTGGAGAGTTGTATACACGGCACCAGACCAGCGTCAACGTATTTATTCATGTTATTAGATATTTGTGGTTGCATTCAAACGCGGATGCATTCAACTAGTTAAATTATGTCTGCATGCCGATCACGTGCTTTTTGTAACGAGGTGGTCGATTGCTGGTAACGTGCCGTACATAATGGAAATTAACAGAATTCAGTTCGTCAATTTCCAATCTCCTACGATCGTGTCATTCAAGTTTTATATTGTACCGAATACGCGCGGAGATATTGAGAATTTCTATTCGTCGTACAATAATTGTCTACATAATATGTGAACATTGTCGTGAATATTTTTTAATTAGTTTTAATTAGTTTTTTTTAGTTTTATCTTTATCACGCGATATCGATAAATAATTACTAACCGATAGCTAAAATGGTATTGATTAATTCTTTAATATTAAACTTCGACATACCTTTTTCTATAGTATCTTTCTTATTGTTGCTTGTTATACCAATGCATTATTAATGTGAAACCAATATCGTATGGACGATAAATATATTAACTGACATTTTATTAAAAAAACATGCTTTGACTAAGGCTATATAATTTCCACAACTTTCATTAATTTCGTTAAAAAAAAAAAATTGTAGATATTCTTTAAGTATGAATAAATATATGTGCGAGAACTGCATACCGAAATGTATCATGGTTTCCTTAGAAAAAAATCCCCAAGAAGTCGACTCTTTCAAGCCGGATTACCAGAATACCCCCTTAAGTAACCACACGTTACGATATCACGAGTAGCAATTATCGAGTATTTTTTCACGTGACGACCGCCCACAGTATTAATGGAGTTGGTGGTTTACGCGGTGACTCCGGCTGAAACGCGGTGATGCGCTTAAATTTTCCAATAGTTGCCGATCGGCTAGCGATTAATGGCCAATGAACCAGCCATCCATCCATTTTACCCTTTCCGCCGTGTCCTTGCCATTTTCTCATCCTCTTCATTTTCGTCGTTTCGTTTTCGCACGCAGTTGGCGAAGTTTAATAAGAACTCTCGCGAATGCTGTCGGCGAACTCGACCGCGTATGGGGAAGTCTCGATTTCTAACACGCGGACGAGTTCGCGCAACTTTCTCGGTGTAAGTGTCGTTTGTGTATTGATTTAGACCTTCGGCGTTTACGTTGAACATTTTTCGATTTATGCAAGCAGGCTCGAGTACGGAGGAGAGTCTTTCGTTGCTGTAATTTCGCGTTCGTGAAGTTGTGTCAAGAAATTTAATTGGAAAGGGGTTGAAACAAACTAATGTAATTAATTAATTGCTGACTAGTGAACAGCAATGCTACTTCGAAATTGGTTTTTAAATGCTGAATAGTATCTGACGACGATTAAAATGTAATGGCAAAAATAATTATACTATATTATGTCGTAATTATGTTTAATCAATGTTCAAATAGAGTCTAAATTCTTCTGAAAATGAAATTCAATATGTGTAGTCACAGGGGTCTCAAAATTTTATTTTATGGATCTTTTATATTAATTAATAAATTGCATCATGCAGTGTTCTACATTCTATCGTTAGTTTCTTGTTTAAAAATAATCTATACAAATATGACCTGTGTAAATATGTACCGTAACCTACACAAATATAATAAAGTCAAGCAAGAAAATTGACATTAATGTCCTAATAATTATTTTGTTTGAAATGAGCAAATATTCTATATTCATAAAGAGAAGAAAAAATTTTCGCGTATTTATTATACTACTTTCTTAAAAAGGAATAACACGAAACATTGGATCGTTATGATGTTATTTTCAATGTTAGCTGTTAAAACTACACATTCGTTTGCATTGTATAATTAAAAATACAAAGCTGGCGTGACGTCACCAATGTGAGAGATTGCAACGTAAAAAGTCGTTTACATCGAACCTCAGTCGACGAGGCGCGTTCGTCGGCGCAGGTGATTTGCAGAACAAAGCGCAGGGTAATTATAATTCACGGCTGTTAGCTCGTCGTTGGTCGTTCTGAAAATTGCACATCTCTCGAAATCGTATGGCGAAATAATTGTTAATATATTATGAGGTAATTACACGCGCAAACTGACGCGTGATCGATGCGTACCTTGCACGCGTTTCTCACATTGTCGATAATGTCCGATCTTCAACTCGATGGACTCCAAACACCGCCGCTCGAAAGCACATGTGTTTCTCTTGTTTAACGAAATTCGTGTGTCAAATGATTCTTTTGTGGATAGATATTTAATATTCTCGTTTTCGTTTCCATTACTTGCAGTGAAAAACGCGATAAAACATGAATAATTTCAATACATGCATGCAGAACGAAATTCGTGTTATTAAATGATTCGTTTATGGATACATGTTTAATATTATTGTTTTCACTTCCACTATTTGCAACGAAAAACGTTGCAATAAAACACGAATAATTTCAATATGTAGTTCATATAGAATGTTATCAATTCTTTTTCAAAATCAACTTTAATGGAATCATACGTTTCTAAATTTATCGACAGATGCAACATTGGTTCTGAAAAGAATTACTTATTCATAGGTGTCGAAAAATTATCAGTTTAAAAGAGATATTTCAATCTCAATTTTGTCTAATATATCACACGAAAGAGAAGGAGACATTCAAGCACATCATTCAAAATCATGGTATTATCTCTATACTTCATATACGTATTCACAAAAGCAATAAACTTGGCAATAAACATTGCTAAACAAATGTTCAACAATTACGGTAATGCACATTCTGTATCATGTATTTCGCATAAACAAGTGTTGACACGCTTTTTGAGCAACAGTGTATATGGCTCTCGTAAATTTCTGGTCAGTAGCACCGGGGCAGCCTACACGACTATTTACGAGCTAGGTTGAATCGTTTCCGAATCGATTTCAGGTCAAAGGCACAGCACGAATAGCGCCGTAGCTCTAACTACGTTTCGTTTAATTTAATTACACCCAGCGAATGCTTTAAACGCGTAACTACTGTGCAACGTCTCTATCTATCGATCAGCCGTACTTCTCTCTAGGAGTTTCCTTATGAATCACAACGATTGCACCACCCTCTCTCTCTCTCTCTCTCTCACTCTCACCGCGGAGAATTCGTCTCGAAATTGCCCGAAAATTATCACCGAAATTCACCGAATTAGTCTTCGCCAAGTTTCGTCGGATTGCAATATACATAATCTCACTAGTCGCGACTATACAGGGTCACAAGTGGAATTAATTAATTAATTTAATATGGATTTTTTATATATTCATAAAAAGATGAAATTTTCAGAACATAATGCTTCCATTTAATTGTTATGAAAATTAATGTCCTCGAAAATGTAAACTTGTGTATAAACCATTATACATAATCGTATAATATGACACATGTAACCTAAATTTTTCTAAATTCTTTTTCGCGGATTTTCATGCATTATAAAGATGTGCAAAATATTCAAAATATAGTGCTTTCTGTTATATAATACTTGTCACGTGAAACAGTTTTTCTACCGTAGGTTTCATTTCTTTAATTATATTATCAACGTGCAGAAAAATACACTTAAATATCCCCTTTATGTTTCACGAATATTTTTAATTGATTTCAGAAAGAGAACATTTCTTTTACATCGGTGGTATTCTTTTGCTAGACAATACTTCTGATTTTATTCTATAGCACATTATGCATATTATTATAGAATACGAGTATAGTGCCGAAGATGTCTTGGAGCAGCTCATAAAAATGGTCTGTGAAAAAAACTGGATACTAAACCGTAGAAGAAGCGAAGTTGTTCGACGAGTAACTATTCTATTAGCACGACGGTATTTTCGATTTTCTACCAACGAACGAGTGTGTTCGAACTGCATAATAGAGGTATAGTCTCCTTATCTCTGTCTTTCTCCCTCGAGCCTGCTCGTCGACGATTTCTCGGGCTTCCACGCAAGCAAAGTGGGTTTCACCGGGGACGAGACACCCCGAAGAATAACGACAATTACGGTGCAACCGTGCAACGACATTTCTAACTTTGCTGCCGTTTCGGCCGTTTTAGAGGTCCTCTCCCCTCTATCTTCCGCCAGTCGGATTTTTGCTCGTGATCCTTGCCAGAAACGGTTTTTCACTTTCTTCCGGCGAATATTTCTTAGATGTACGGCGACGAAAGTTAAGTGAAATTCACGTCTCTTTTGGAAAACCCTCCCTCTCGCGTAAGAATTCTATTCAATTGTCATGTCGGGATTTAGAGCGTCGGGAAGTGAATGATGACTACTAAACTGCCATTCTTCTTTCATTCTTAAGGAGAGATTTTTAGAGTTGACTGCATGAATGATAGAAAGTAACGAGAGAAAGTTATCGAAAATTGTTGTGGGAACTTTGTTGCTTATTCTCACGATTAACCATGGACAAAAATGAACGGTGAAATACCGACAGGAATTATTGAGTAAAGTAAAAAGATTACGATGCCAAGTGTTGACAGGAATAATTATAAACAGATGGTACAATTTTTCGATATTTTAAGAATTCCCATTACAACAAGTTGCCTATCAATTTTTGTACCCTTAGAATTGTTTTGACGAATTAATTTTCAATTCCACGAACTTTTAATTTCTTATAATTTATAATGAATATTAAATATACTATGGATTTCTATCGTTTTATAGAAGATTCTCAAATATAACTTAATGTAAGAGACATAATATAAAGAAGTATAGAAAAAACATTCAAAGTATAGTGTTTGTTACATAAAATATTTCTCTATCGAACGTTCCATTCCATTTTCTTTTTTTCTTTTTCATTACATTTTCAAAAATACGAATCCGCAGTCCAGTGATTATAATTGGAAAGACCTACATCGTCAGTGAGAAATACGCGCGTAATTTATAGTCTCGCGTGCCGATAAATTAATGGCGAAAGCTATTAACTAGGTTTGGTACGAAATGGAATTATCGAACGGAACTATTTTACCCTTTCTAGCTCTTTGTATTTAGCGCGTATCGCTAATGAACACGCAGTCAATTTCTGCGCCACCTGATGGAACTTTTTGACCTATTTTTCTTTCATTTCCAAAGATTTTTTACTCATAGTTCCTTCAACAATATCGTCCCCTGTAATGGTAGATTATATCATAACGTACGATATTATTACTGATGCATAAAATGACCGACTTGGGAGAGAAACTAAAACATTTTTATGAAAAACTCTCAAATGATTGTTTCCATTATTCTGATAATTTCATCTGCAATATTTTATTGTAATAATCCTCTGAACACTACTCGAATCCGAAAAGTATCACTCGTTATAACTAACAAATATTTCCTCCTGTAATTAAACTTTAATATTCTATTTTCCAGCTATTCAAATCATCGAAATCGTACGGACTGACTAAAGTAGAATAAAGTTAATATAATTATTACTAAACGTTCCGTTTAAGCCATTTATCAACAATTTTCTGCATAATTAAGTTATTGATCGACGTCACGACACTCGAAAAAGTTGACTCCCTATTCCATCATGAATTGTATGCATCGTAAATTCCAAACTCCCATTCATTTCTCTCTTTATCATACATCTCCTTCGTCTTCGCGTTCAAGTTCTTTATAAATGCCAGGCAGCTTGCGATAATTAAAATTCCGGGCCGATCTGGGGCGGAAAAAGGAGAACCATCGCGTTCGCGTCAGAAAGGAGACGGTCAAGAGGGGAATATAAAATTTCGTGGAAGTTCCCGGGATAACAACACGAGGCGTGTACGTGAGCCGTCTGGTCGAATTTCGTCGCCACGGCGATAAAGTTTCGTCGATCACGAGGACTTCGTCTCTCCTTAATTGGCCGCTGTCAAACGCAGTTACGAAATAATTTTCGCGAAATACTTTTCGTCCCTCTCGATAGCATCGACCGATGACGCTGTACAAAATTCTGCAATTTTTCAACCAAGACACGGGGATCGCCTCGCTACAGTCATGTTATTGGTTAATTTTCGATGCGAAGCTTCGGAAATTTGCTCGGAGATTTGAACGTCACGTACAAACAAATATGAATAAGAATATAGATCTAAGAATTATTGTTAATTAATTGAATTATAAATTTAAGAACAAGACACGAAAATGGTCTCTTTCAAAAGAGTGCTAATTAGATTTTACACGTGTTCTTTAAATTTCGTTGTTTGCGAGCCGTTTTTGCTCAAGAGTTTGTGAGACAATGTTGATGAATTAATTTTTATATTTTCAAAGATATAGTCGAAAATTAACCAACAAAGGTGCAATATATATTTAAATATATAAAGCACTTTACAATTATTTTTGATTAATTATTTTCTTTTAAGAGATTTCACGGTTAAATAGATTTTTTACAGTAAAGGAGAAGAATAGAATCTTCAGGCGATGCAGTAGATAATATTTCTAAAGAACTACTATTTTCATTATTACTACTAGTACTAATTATATAAATAATAATGTTTTTTGTATATCATCTGTGATTAAAATTAAAATAATTAACATTCATTTCACTCACAACATAATGCCAGAATTCATGAAAGCATTTGAAGGAAATTCTATTTTGAATAAATATTCACGATTTGCATTTAATATTTTCAGATAACCAGAAGAACGTATTTGATTCAGGGGAATGTTTCATTTTCTGACAAATAACATCACACAAACGGACAGAAAAATATTCAAAGGATATTACAATATAATACACTTTAGACTTAAGAAGGAGATTCAATTTTCAGCGGTGAAATTTTTCAGCAACGAAATTCTTATTAATTAAACCTTCTCGTGTCATTCTTTTCCTTATAAGAGGGTCGCGTGTTATGTCCTGAAACTGTTTGTTACGTCGGTAATTCACTGGATTCTTTATTTTACGAGCAAGAATTGTATAAGCCGGATGATGCTAATAAACTGGCTCGCAAGAAAATTAATTAAACGATTTCGTCCGCGTCCCTTTGCTCAGTCGCCTTTCATAGTAGGAGTTTTGTCCTTCCTCTGTCCCTCCTACTATTTTTCTCTTATCTCTTATCTCACGTTCGCTTCTTTCGTTGCCAAACCGGGCGCGAAACGAAAGGACAATTAACGGGATATGTCTTTCGAGTTTATTGCCCGACTTTCATTTACGACACTTAACGTTTTATCATGTTAATTCAGTTCCAAAGTAAAACGTTAAACGAGCAACAAGGGGCTATTGAGATTGCCATTGCGAAGTGCCATTTTACGTCAGTTACGTTTCTTCGAGTCCTGCAAAGGGAAGCTTAGCTCATGTTTTCCAATCGTGTCGAGGAAATTTTCTATTTATTGTTAGAGGAGAAATTGAAAGTAAATTTCAACTAGATGAAAAGGTTTTTTAGGAAGTAACCTACCTCTTGTCTCAGGGTTTTTCTTCTCGATATCCTTAAGTGAGCGTTAGTTATTGCAATTTGTTATACTGTTACACTGTTATACTCAAATATAAAGCATTGAATATGTATTTATTAATCTTCAATTTGAAATTTTAATTCAATTCAATTTAAAAGTCTAATTTTCAATTGTTTCATGGGAGTTTTTGTCTATAAATCCTAGAAGATTTTCAGTATCGTTTACAATAGGTGTAGGTTTTATTGGAAATTCTGCAGATGAGATTTGTTTTCTATTTCATCAAATGCAGAGATGCATAAACTTTCTAACTTTTTATACATATTGTGTAATTAAATTTTAAATTTTTAATTCGTTTCGTTTCCAAATTGAATAATTCAGTGATTTTTGATGCATCTTTCCAGTCATAAATAAAAGATACTCCACATTTTATTTGAAGAAGAGCAGATTTTTACTGACTTGTTCTCAAAAAGAGAGTTAAATTAAAAGAGACATTTCTATTCTGATTCCACTCGATTTATTTACTTAATTATTTCCTTTAAACGAGAGATTAACTTGGTAATTTACCAAAATGTATAATCAAGTTCAAAAATTCTAAAAGTATGATAAATACTGAAATGCCATTTTATTTCAAGGACTCTTCAATTTCCTTTTTCCTTCAAACGAGAATCTTAATTTCTACTACAAAACGTAGTTTTATATCGTTGAAGCTACAAAATACTAACGTCGAGTGGAAAAATGTTAAGTTGACGGATGCAGATAGAACGTTCGTTAAAATTACGTAAGTTGACTGGCGCGCGATATGTTTTCATTTCACGGAAATTCATCGGAAATAAAGCCGACTAGACTAGCGGGACTCGTAACACAATGATATCCGCGTTCTCATGAATTTGAAAAAAATTCAATTTCCTTCCTGCTACGAATCAGAGAATCAGTAGCTCGAAATAAAGGAAATTTTCTCAATCTACGGTATTCACTGCGATAACAACGAATAAAACTGACAGCAGCAAGACAATGAACGATCGAACCAACGGAGTTTCCTCGTCAACTTCGATCAACTCGAGGAACTTTCATTCTACTCGATGAATTTCAATGGTACGATTATAACTTCGTCGTTTGTTGATCTGGAAGAAATGGGTCTGATAAATATTGGGCGAACTCCGTGAATCATGGTGTAAATCGGGTCAAGGAGATTCCGTGCCTTAAAACAAGAAGGAAATTAAGAATGAGTTGGAATATAATTGAAAATGAATCTTGTATACGTAATTAATTAATGCTTGGCACTACGGATTTCACTCTACAATCTATAGAAATTTTCCAATTTTTCTTAGAATTTCAATGATTTTCCAATTTTTCAATGATACTTGTAATTTTTCAACTTTTTAGAATTTTACAGACTTTTCAATTTTCTAATAATACTCATAATATCCCAATTTTTCCAATTTTCTTAGGATTTCAAAGATTTTCCAATTCTCTAATAATTCGTTGAACTTTTTTTTCCGTTTCTCCGATAATAAATCACGCAGTTCCAAAGATTTTCTAATACTTCTCCACTGACGAGTAACAGAACCTCAAAGATTTCCAATTTTCCGATTTTCAGATATCGAAGAATTATTTTCCAATCACAAGTTAACACCGATCGTTGGTGGTCTCTATAAATTCGATAACTCCTCCGGCTTTATCCGCATACGACAGCCGAAATTCATTCGCGCAAATCCTTTCGTTCGAGCGATTTTTTATTGTCAACGGAACAATCGAGGCCGGAAAAATCACGCTCCGTTACGATCGATGTAAACGACGACATCGATTATTTATTGCCGTTTTATCTCTGATCGTTAGCGAAGTCAACCGATCGATGACCTATCTCACATTGTTGGTACACGCGACATTGGTAAGTGAAATTGTTCAGAGCAATTTAGGAAATTTGATTGTCTGGTCCTGACGAGCCATGTCCATTGAAACCCGGTGAACCATGATACGAGCCGCAGAATCACTAAATTGATGAATGATGGAGAAAAACGCGTTCGAAAATCAATTATTTAACGATCAAGCTACAATAATTAATACGAACTTTACTATTATTGTTATGATTATATGATACACCAGGGCTCTCTTACTGATACATGCTAAAGAATTATCGCAGCTGAAACAACGTAATCTCTTGCAATGGAATGACGTGCCACGCACGTCGAGAATTCTTTGTCCCAAAATTGCAATATTTTCTCAGTTTTAACTACATTTAAATAGGCAAAGCAAGTAACAAATTTAATACTTCTTAATAATTGATCGATATCATACGGACGAGGTTAAGAAAGAATGCGACGGATTCTTGTATACGGTTTGGTCACTCGTTATGGTCCGTAAATCAGTTGCCAGCGCAGCGTGGTTCATCCATGTTCGACATATGAACAACAGCGAAGAAAGAAAGAAAGAAAGAAAAAGAAGAAACATCTTTGGGAATCGTTCAAAGGCTTCAATCTTCAAACTCACGGTAGATTCAGCCACGAAAGCCGGTTAAAGAGCCGCGGATGGAAAGCAGGAGAACGAAGAGTGAAAAGAACAGAACAAGGACAATTCGGACACACGTACGTACGTATGCACGTAATCAAGCGGCGCGCTTAAGGCCAGGAACGGCAAACAAACACGGCTAGGGGCAAAGTTACCCATCGCTAAATTGGGTTAGCTTAAATCCGTTTACGTTAACTCTAATAGCGGAAGCGTGAGCTGCATGGTGGCAACGACACCGACGCTCCGTGCCCCGCTCTGTGCACCATCTTTTACACACCCGTTGTGTTTTCATCGATCAACAATTGATCAGAGGAATCGAGCAGCCGCGAGAGATTTTTATCCGTGGACGTGGCTTATCCAGGCACGATCGTACGCAGTCCGATAGTTTCCGACAGATCGAAACGCCGTGATATAGGCGTGATACATTGAAGTTCGAGATGTAATTGTATATCGAACGACAGCTGGGAGACACTTTGTCTGGGTAGAGGACAGACGTTTCGGAGGAATTTCTGCTAAAATGTGTCAAGGAATTTCTGTCGCAGACACGTTCCATCTCGGAACGTCGAGCTAGAAGCGTTATATACGAGAGAAAGTTTGATTCGCGTGAAAGTTTGATATTATCCGTTCGAGAGGGTTGTTATAATGACAACTGCCTTTTTGGGAAATATTTTTAATAACGCTGACACGTGTTAGTCTGTCGGAAGTCAAACTGATCGATTCCACTTTTCCATGATCTTTTCTTAAATTCACTACTCAGGAATGTTCTTAACAAGAAGATAACTGTTGAAAAATGATGACTTGTAACATTACGTTGATGTTTCATTGTTTTTCAACTAACGGAGTAAATCAATTATGAACCTTCCAAAAGTCTCTCATTGTTAATTTATTACAATTTTATTACATTAATTCAGTTGTCAAGAAACAAATGAGTATTATATCATCGCTTTTCAATCTGTTTTCCAATTTGTGGTTCTGATGTGAGTTTCACAGCTCGTACAGAAATGGATACTGATCGACAAACTGCTCGAAAACATTTCACATTCTGTTTAAATTGATCGATATTTTTAAAAGAACTTCTATCGATCTATGAATTAAAAGCTCCATGTAAATATATACCAAATTACCGAAAGCTTATGCTCCTCACTGCATTATATAATAAATTCCCTTTAATACGATCCTCCAATTCTGTTGTTAAAACCGATAGAAATTCCTTCTGTTTGTAATATTTCCGAATGTCAAAGCGTAACGCTGAGGCTTCGTCCCATCGTGATTATTATTCCTCCTGGCATCATGCACGCGAAAACGAGTGGAACGATTGTTACTGTCAACGGCTAATTAAGTGACATTCCCCTTGCAGAGATTACATTTCACTATTAGCAGCAGCGATTAAACAAACGATAAATTCCTCCGTTAAACCGTCGCGGGGTGTAACAATAGTTAACCTTAATAATGAGGGGCGAAGCATTTTCAATTACCGTCGTGGATACACGAGCATTTTCCCCATGGTTATTAAACCGTTTTCAACGAGGGCTTTATTTCATTCCGACCTATAGACGAATTGCAGACAGATTTGCTTGTTTCACCGCGAACCGAATACGATTATAATTTGTTAATTGACGTGCACCGGATACGTACTGCGTTGTGCGCGTTGTCGCATTGTACGCGAACGATTTTCATCGATAACTGTAGCTTCGCGTGGCGCGCGCTTGCAAATTGCACGCGTAATCGCGTTACCGTTTCACTTGACCCGCATGCAAATGAGCCGCGCACAACTTTTACGCCGGGCGTGCAGCTCGCGCGACTTTTTCCCGCCGCGCCATTGTGATTAACGCCTAAGCGAGTTTATTCGAAACGCCCGCGGAGAAAAGCTTTGCAAACTGCAGTCAGTCGCGCCTGCAAGCTTCAAACGTTTAGGGGAAGACATGGATCTTGAATATTTTGCAGACAGTAATTTACAATTAATTAATCAGCGATTAGAAATATATATATTAATATATATATTATATAATAATATATAAAAATGTATAATAATATATAAAAGTGTTCACTGAAAATCAAAAGTTACCAGAACGTATTGTGTACCATGAATCAAAGTCTACAAAATGCATTTTTATTATTATCAGTGAGCTGAACGCGTCGATGTTTAGAATTACATTTTAATTAACAAGTTGATGAAAATATCCGATGAATCCTTCTTTGTGTATTTCGAATATCCGAAATTTGACAAATATAAGTCTATCTAGACTTCTGCGAACGTGTAGATACACGTTCCCTTTGAACACAGTTCTCGGCAAAATACACCAACCCTGTTAGTGTATTTTGTTTACTGCCACTCTTAAATATCGTTATGTTAGTACATTTCGCGCCAACGAGTAGAAAAATTGCAGTTCTGAGAGTTTCGAAAATTCAATCAGTCCAAGAGCGGGGAATGCTTTGCTCGTTTTCAATAACCGACTCCTCCTCGGATAATCTGGACTCTTCGATCGAATTATTTAATCCGTCTTTTGCTAGAACGCATCCGCTGAATCATCAGACACGTATATACATCTTTTCGTGCGAGAAACGAACAGGAGGAATTCCAGGAGAAAATTCAATTACCACGCAAGATATCGCTCGATCGTTTTCGAGACGAAATGTTTTCCAACGAATCGAAAGGAATTCCCCAATGACAATACTGTTTCGCGCAGCGTTCTGTTTTGCGGTTTTTTCCTCCAATCGCTCAGTTCTCTAAAGAATAGTATTCGGACTGCAAAAAATTTGATTAGAATGGGACCTCTTCGAGGATTTGGAGGATACAGAGATTCTATACAAATAAATTAATAAATTACAATTAAACAATAACAGATACAGTTAATAGACATTGAAAAAATAAAATAAATGCAACATAATAATTGGAACGGCTGAAAAGCGACGTTTAAACGGTTTAAGTATTTTAAGTTGTAATTTTAGAACGATGGAAATATATGTTTCCAACCGCGTTGTTGAGAACGTTTTTTACTGATTTTACGAAGCGTCAGCCATTTATTGAAAATGAATGTGTAGCTTAGAAAATGTATGTCGAAGAATTACCAACTTTGAAGAGACTTTAACTTCGACTTTATTTTATAAAATCTATCGTACGAAAGACGATAAAGAAGAAAATACTTGACGATACTTGACGATTTCATTCAGTCAATTTAATTTACTCAAACATTCATATTTGCTTTTGTTTTCTTTTGCTTCATATGCAGATTGATTCATTTGTTCAAATTTCACGTTAGATCTGCGCACGAGAAGTACACCAGCGAAATTATACCGGATGGTCAATGATATTCGCACGGTCTAGCCTGCAGCATCTGGTTCGACCAACTCTGTGTGATTATCTGTGTGCATACCGGTCTCTCTTTTCGCGTAATGACGGATCGTGTGTACACACGACGACGGTGGCTGCCATTGAACGATTCCATAGAGACTCGCCGATGTTTTTCAATAATCGATGCTTAATGAGAACGCTCCCGTTCTCGTCTAACGTTTCGTTTCCTTGTTTCACTGAAATTTTCGCCCGTGTTGTTTGAGATTCCGTAATATCGTGGAATTGGAAAGCTGGTCAATAGCAAAAATGGATGTTGGTGTTATCGACAGCACTGTGATTTGCGAAATTATTAAATAATGGATTCTTACGCATTCCACATTTATATTTTAAACTTTACTTTTCGCGCTTTTCATCTATCGTCTAATTAGCAATTGTTCACGGAATAATAAATAAATGGTATAATGTTGGTATAATCACTTTATTCAAATGATATTTGGTGTGAAAGTCTATTGATCGTATTTCTCTCACATGTGATAACGTTCGAAGCAACTCCTAATGTATGTTGTGAGTTTGTTAGATCAAGCATAGTATGCAGAAGTTAATGACACGTATTTCCAATCCCTAGAAATAGTAACTTTCATCGCTATTTTTATAAACTTTTGCAAAACTCAAAAATCATTCCAAGGAGTGTCGTTCGATTCTTCTTCGCGAATGTTCGTTGCCATTGTAAATCTTATTCTCTCATTATTGAGAAACATACTAGATTTACGATGTACTCTTGCACCTGGATCTTTAAATACGTTCGTAAATATAAATTTTCATAAACATTCGCAATGTGCGTAATCGTTAAAGATATCCGAAAGGAAATAATTCAGAAACAATTAGACACAAGGTCCACAAGATAGTCAGTGTCGTTACGTCTGAATTCCACTCGCAATAAAAATATCTCCCGTTGTTTCAGGTTCTGGACAATGAAGATTCTCCGAGGATTCGCAACAACATGCGCGGCCATGCTCCGGCAATGTGCGGTTCCGTGTTAAAGTGTTCGTGAACGATCCTAGTTTTCGTGCGTGTGTATGGTTCTCTTGGCTACTGGTATCGCGTTCCGCCCCGTAACGGAGTACGCAAGAACGATGTCATAGTCAGGTGCGAGTCGAGTTCACGTCGAGGCACAATGGCACTGTTGTTCGCCATCATTGTCATCCTGGTCACCACTGCCATGTCGCTGCCGCCGGTCATCAGAATCGGTGAGTCGAATCAACCGCTCTTTCCCCCGTGGAAACGACGAGAATAGAAAAAGAAAAAAAAAATAACGCAACGAAAAATTAATAAAAAAGAAAAAAAAAGAAGGAAAACGCAAATTAATGCGGCCCGAAGTGTGAAAATTTCATTTGAATTTTAATTTCATTTTAATACGTGCGTTCGTCGCGTTAATTAAACGTGGACTTTCGTCGTGATTACTTTTTTTTTTTTTTTTTCGGTGAATTACGAGCAACGGGAAATATAATAATGTTCGATGCACAGCATGCGCGATGATCGGTCGTGAAATTGGAGCGAGTTTTATCAGCCGCGCGGCGGTTAAGGATTTTCGGCCGAGTAATTAAATTTATCTCGCGGCGACTTTTTTCCGTGGGTGGCTTCTTCTCGTTAGAGGCGAACGGCAAGTAGGAGGAGGAGAGAAGGGAGGAGAGAAAGAAACGGGGGCGAGGAGAGAAGACGAGAGAATGTTCGACGCCGCGGCGAACATTTATTGAATGACTCAAAGTTAATCATTGACAGACAGATTGGAAGTAACCGAGTTTTAATTACTTCTACGACTAATTAACGAGCGCGGGATTCTTTTCTCCTGCTTCTTGCGAACGAAAATTCTGCGCGAGGACCGACGAGCGTGCATATCTTCGCGTTGATATACTGAATTTAACTTTTAGCGACTAATTAACCATCTCGCGAGTTAATTTGACTTCCCGGCGTTGTTTCGCGCGTGTGTCTACGTGTTGCTTCGACGCCACTGGAAAGCACTCGAAACTTTCGCATCTTACATGTTTTTAACAAAATTAATACGTAATTTAATAATAAATTTTTATATTACTAAGGTGCACACATACTTGAATTTCTTAATGCATTCCTCTCCTTCTTTTTTGAATTTTCTTTTCACGATAAAAGAACGCTAACGCTTTACTTTATTCGTTTACTTTACTTTTATTATTTTACGTACGCATTTGAACATCCAAATGAAACATTCTTTTGATCGTTTATCTCTTATAATTGATACTATAGCACAATTATCCACTAATGTACGGTATTAATCAGTAGTAAGATATTATTGACTGTTACGGCAAGCTCGGCTGTGTTGAACGTTAGTTGCTGTCCGCTTCGCTCGTCGCTCTCTCGTCGTGCCTGTTACAGCCTCCGGAGAGATATTTTAATGAATGAAGACGTGATGTAGAAT